>NC_037676.1:2933541-2994338 GCF_003255815.1 Theropithecus gelada
TTTTTTTTTTTTTTTTTTTTTTTTTTTGAGACGGAGTCTCGCGCTGTGTCACCCAGGCTGGAGTGCAGTGGCGCGATCTCGGCTCACTGCAAGCTCCGCCTCCCAGGTTCAGGCCATTCTCCTGCCTCAGCCTCCGAGTAGCTGGGACTACAGGCGCCCGCCACCACGCCCGGCTAGTTTTTTGTATTTTTAGTAGAGACGGGGTTTCACCATGTTAGCCAGGATGGTCTCGATCTCCTGACCTCGTGATCCGCCCGCCTCGGCCTCCCAAAGTGCTGGGATTACAGGCTTGAGCCACCGCGCCCGGCCGACTTTTCTTAACCTAGCTCCTTTATAGACGATATATAAATAGATAATGTGACAGACTAAATCAAGAGGTCTAATGAAGTTCCCCAGTAGCTAAAACTTCTTTGGTCCTTATTAAGAAGCTGTAGCTTTCCAGGAGTTTATCCTAAAGCAATTAAGGTTTAAACATATATGTAATGAAAAGGATATTCTTTATACTACTGCCTATAAAATGGTACAAAAATAGCCTAAATGACCTACAACAACATGTGACTGATTTTAAAAAATGATGATTTCTATATAAAGAATTCTTAGAAGCCTTTAAAATGGGATTATATAATAATATTCACTGACAATAAAATATGTTACTACATAAAGTAGAAAAATAAATATGATGGAATGATCTCATTTTAGGTAAAATGGATTGTGTACACAGGTTCACTGGGTCTAATAGCACTGTCTAACAGAACTTTCTGTGATAACAAAAATGTCTATGTCTACACTCTCCAGTATGATAACCAATAGCCAGATAGAGTCATTAAGCATTTAAAACATGGCTAGTGCAACTGAGAAACTAAATTTTTAATTTTGAAAATGGCAATTAATTTTAATTTAATTAATTAAATTAAATTATCTCACTAGACCATGTAAGTCTAAATAGACAGAAAACAAGGTGTGACAGTTATCATCAGTGTATTTTCTCATTTTTCTTTAATGGGCAATTATCACCTCTAATAATACTGTTAAGAAAAAACCCAGAAAGTTGTTAACTTTCAAAATACTAAATTTAAAATAACAGGGGATGGCCGGGCGAGGTGGCTCAAGCCTGTAATCCCAGCATTTTGGGAGGTCGAGGTGGGTGGCTCACCTGAGGTCAGGAGTTAGAGACCAGCCTGGCCAACACAGCAAAACCCCATCTCTACTAAAAATACAAAACACAGTCGGGCGTGGTGGTGGGCACCTGTAGTCCCAGCTATTCGTGAGGCTGAGGCAGGAGAATTGCTTGAACCCAGGAGGCAAAGGTTCCAGTGAGCCGAGATGGCGCCATTGCACTCCAGCCTGGGTGACAGAGTGAGACTCCATCTCAAAAAATAATAATAATAAATAAATAAATATCAGGGAATAAGAATGTAGCAAAGGCAATCCAACACTCATTCCACATTTCTTTCCCCCATCCCCAATCCCGTGCCATTCCAAGTTCCAGGATGTCAACTTCATCAAAGGACAAGTAACCATGGAAGTGGTTAGATAATTTTTTAAACAGAGTATGTAAAACGAAAGGGTTTAATGAGTATGCAACTCATGGGTTTAATCTGTAAGTTAACAAGAAAAAATGTTTTACTATCCTTTGTAGAAAACCTATTATAATCAAAAGTTAATGCATGATCAGAATCAATATTCAATTGCCTGTCCTAATGAAGAATAAGCGTTACTTGACAAATGGCAGATAATCTAAACATAAGTTGCATATGGCTATAAAATGTGTTTTATATTTGTATATGAATACTGACATACTGCAAGTTCACATTACTTTAACATAAAGGAATCCCAAGATATCACGTAATCAAGAAGTAGAAAATTACTCAGCTTCCTTATCCATTAACACAGACTAATACAAAAAAAAAGTCAGACAGAATCAAGCCTTTTTCCCATGAACTGCTTTGTCACTTCACACACGTTTCTTGAGTATATAATTAGACATCAGTGATAGACAATAAGAATACGTATGAAAGTGAACATTATTGTTAGTTCCTACAACAGAGAACTAACAATCTACCAATATGGAACATGCTTAAGTTCACATCTTACCTGATTCAGTTTAAGAAACTGGCACCTCATCCTATGATTGTATTAGAAAGTAAACATACTCAGTGGACACAGAACTACTCTACTTCTAGATGTCAAGAGAACTAGAAGCTTACACGATATAAGAACTATAGGTGTGAGCGACACAGAAGACAGGTGATTTCTGCATTTTCAACTGAGGTACCTGGTTCATCTTACTGGGGCGAATCAGACAGTCGATGCTGGTCCGCGGGTACAGCACAACCAGCTAGAGCTGAAGCAGGGCAGGCATCCCCTCACCTGGGAAGCTCAAGGGGGAAGGGAATTCCTTTTCCTAGCCGAGGGAAATTGAAACACACAACACCTGGAAAATCGGGTAACTCCCACACTAATAGTGTGCTTTGCCAAGCATCTTAGCAAACAGCACACCAGGAGATTATATCCCACACCTGGCCCGGAGGGTCACACACCCACGGAGCCTCCTTCATTGCTAGCAGAGCAGTCTGAGATCTAACTGCAAGGCAGCAGCGAGGCTGGGAGAGAGGCGCCCGCTATTGCTGAGGCTTTAATAGGTAAACAAAGCCGCCAGGAAGCTCGAATTGGGTGGAGCCCACCACAGCTCAAGGAGGCCGGCCTGCCTCTGTAGACCCCTCCTCTGGGGACAGGGCATAGCTAAACAAAAAGCAGCAGAAACCTCAGCAGAGGTAAATGCCCCTGTCTGACAGCTTTGAAGAGAGCAGTGGATCTCCCAGCACAGAGGTTGAGATCTGAGAACGGACAGACTGCCTGCTTAAGTGGGTCCCTGACCCCTGAGTAGCCTAACTGGGAGACATCCCCCACTAGGTGCAGACCGACACCTCACACCTC
Source organism: Theropithecus gelada (assembly GCF_003255815.1). Classification (NCBI taxonomy): domain Eukaryota; kingdom Metazoa; phylum Chordata; class Mammalia; order Primates; family Cercopithecidae; genus Theropithecus; species Theropithecus gelada. The sequence continues at coordinate 2,936,479 of NC_037676.1, forward strand.
ACACGGCAGGGTACACCCCTGAGACGAAGCTTGCAGAGTAAGAATCAGACAGCAACACTCACTGTTCAGCAATATTCTATCTTCTGCAGCCTCCACTGCTGATACCCAGGCAAACAGGGTCTGGAGTGGACCTCAAGCAAACTCCTACAAACCTGCAGCTGGGGATCCTGACTGTTAGAAGGAAAACTAACAAACAGAAAGGACACCCACACCAAAACCCCATCAGTACTTCACCATCGTCAAAGACCAAAGGCAGATAAAACCACAAAGATGGGAAAAAAGCAGGGCAGAAAAGCTGGAAATAAAAAAAATCAGAGCGCATCCCCTCCTCCAAAGGAACGCAGCTCAGCACCAGCAACGGAACAAAGCTGGATGGAGAATGACTTTGACGAATTGAGAGAAGAAGGCTTCAGTCGATCAAACTTCTCAGAGCTAAAGGAGGAACTACGTACCCAGCGCAAAGAAACTAAAAACCTTGAAAAAAGAATGGATGAATGGATAACTAGAATAATCAATGCAGAGATCTTTGACAAACCTGACAAAAAGAAGAAATGGGGAAAGGATTCCCTATTTAATAAATGGTGCTGGGAAAACTGGCTAGCCATAAGTAGAAAGCTGAAACTGGATCCTTTCCTTACTCCTTATACGAAAATTATTTCAAGATGGATTAGAGACTTAAATGTTAGACCTAAAACCATAAAAACCCTAGAAGAAAACCTAGGTAATACCATTCAGGACATAGGCATGGGCAAGGACTTCATGTCTAAAACACCAAAAGCAACGACAACAAAAGCCAAAATTGACAAATGGGATCTAATTAAACTAAAGAGCTTCTGCACAGCAAAAGAAACTACCATCAGAGTGAACAGACAACCTACAGAATGGGAGAAAATTTTTGCAATCTACTCATCTGACAAAGGGCTAATATCCAGAACCTATAAAGAACTAAACAAATTTACAAGAAAAAAACAAACAACCCCATCAAAAAGTGGGCAAAGGATACGAACAAACACTTCTCAAAAGAAGACATTCATACAGCCAACGGACACATGAAAAAATGCTCATCATCACTTGCCATCAGAGAAATGCAAATCAAAACCACAATGAGATACCATTTCACACCAGTTAGAATGGCAGTCATTAAAAAATCAGGAAACAACAGGTGCTGGAGAGGATGTGGAGAAATAGGAACACTTTTACACTGTTGGTGGGACTGTAAACTAGTTCAACCATTGTGGAAAACAGTGTGGCAATTCCTCAAGGATCTAGAACTAGAAATACCATTTGACCCAGCCATCCCATTACTGGGGATATACCCAAAGGATTATAAGTCATGTTGCTATAAAGACACATGCACGTGTAAGTTTATTGTGGCACTATTCACAATAGCAAAGACTTGGAATCAACCCAAATGTCCATCAATGACAGACTGGATTAAGAAAATGTGGCACATATACACCATGGAATACTATGCAGCCATAAAAAAGGATGAGTTTGTGTCCCTGTAGGGACATGGATGCAGCTGGAAACCATCATTCTCAGCAAACTACCGCAAGAACAGAAAACCAAATACCGCATGTTCTCACTCATAGGTGGGAACTGAACATGAGATCACTTGGACACAGGAAGGGGAACATCACACACCGGGTCTTATTGTGGGGAGGCGGGGAGGGGAGGGATAGCATTAGCAGATATACCTAATGTAAATGGCAAGTTAATGGGTGCAGCACACCAACATGGCACATGTATACATATGTAACAAACCTGCACATTGTGCACATGTACCCTAGAACTTAAAGTATTAAAAACAAACAAAAAAAAAAGAACTATAAAGACCAGTCTTTGAGTCTTTAATCTATATTTCCTGTCTCCTAATACTGGGAATATGAAAAGCTATGAGAATTCTACTAAAGCTAATAAGATGAAGAAATAACTAAAAGAATGTGCATGAGTCTTTTGATCCTCAAAGGGCAGATAATGTTCACAATGCTAACAGAACACATTAAATGAAAACACAAACCAAAAAAAAATTTAAGTATTAGGAATTAATAAGTCTTCCTCTGTGGAAAGATTTCAGGCAACAAGCTATTAAAAACAGCCTATTTCCCTAAATTTTGGAACTATACTTGCCAACAGTAGGGGCCAACAATGTCATCTCAGAAATAACTGTGCATATCTTAGATAATTATTTTCTAATTGTTAAAGTCCACCTGGCTTTTACTGTTAAATCTTAAAATGAGTCATATAATATATTCAATTTTTCACATGGAATAGCTGATTCATTTTAATCTTTAAAAATGTATCCTAAGCTAGTTGTTAGAAAGCACTTGAAGCAGCAGCCCTCAGACCAAAAACTGCTTTCCTGAATTTCCACAATGTAATTAAAACGATAATGTTATTTCTCTATATACTGCTTTTAACCTAAGAATAATTGTCAAGCAGAAATCTTATTATTCCAATGCTGGTGAAACACCAAATACTTTTGCTATTTTAACTGATAAATTAGACTTCACCAAACTGAAAAACCTCGCTTGTATAAAGATGTCATTACGAAAATGAAAGGCAAAGCAAAGATTGGGAAATAGCATTCACAATACACACACCCAACAAAGATCCACTGTTACAGCACAAAAAGAATTCTCACAAATCAGTACTAGCAAAAAATAAAAATGAAACCAAGATGATCAAAAGATATGGACACTTCACAAAAAATATACATGAATGACCACTGTACATAAAAATATTCTCAACATGCTCAGCCATCAGGGCAATGCGGCTTCTTTTACAGTCCAATATGCACTTAGCATTCCACCCAGCAATTCCACTCTCAGGGATCCATCCGAGAGAAGTGAAAAAACATGTCCACACAGAAACATACATCCAGCGTTATAACAGTTACAAACTGCAAACAAGTGAAACCACCACCAACTGTGCTACAGCCATACAATGAAACACCATACAACAACAAAAAGGAACTACCGATATGCACACACTTAATATAAACTGACAAACGTTTAGTCAAACGGACCTAGGAGGGAAAAAAGACAACTCTATTAACTAGAATCATACATGAAATGGAGTAAATTACTACTAAGCTTACAGAAATAAAAGATTATAAAGGAATATTATGAACAACTAAATGAGAAAACTCGATAGCCACATGCAAAGGCAAGAAGTTGGACCCTTTATGTCACACCATATCCAAATATCAACTCCAAATGCATCAGACCAAAATGCATTTGAGTTACAACTCGTAGATGAAAACAGAGTTAAATCATGATCTAGGGTTTGGCAATGGATTCTCAGATAGGATACCAAAGCATAGGCAACGAAAGCAGAAACAGACTTTTTAATGTTAACCATTAATCAAATCACCAAAATGTAAAACTTTTGTGCTTCAAAGGACAATATCAAGAAAATGAAAAGACAACACATAGAATGGGAGAAAAGATTTGCAAATCACTTTTCTAGTAAGAAACTTTATTGTAACTCAATAATGAAAAGACAGTCAATTTAATAATGGACAAAGATATGAATAGACATTTCCCCAAAGAATACATTCGAATGGCAAACATGCACATGAAAAGATGCTCAACATCATTACTCATCAGGCAAATGCAATTAAAACCACACTGAGGTTCTGGCACAGAGTAGGCATTTTACTCGGAGGAGGCACAGAGGTTTATTATGCCAGGGATACAGTGCAAAGTAAGGCAGAGAAGGTTCCTTGTTTATATTCAGGCACAGAGTTGGGAAGAGTACACAGATGGCAAACAAGTAAATGTATGATTAAATAAGGATATAATTCCAGGTAATAAGTGCTATGGTGTAAAATAGAACATGATAAAAGAGTAATCAAACAAACAGGGCAGGGCAAGAAATTATGACAGCTTTGTCAGGGCACAACTCAGATGAATTAACATTATTAGTGAAAAATCTGGGGAAAGAGTAACCCAGGCAGAACAAGTCGGTACATCACAGAGACAAAAAGGCCATTGTAGCTGGAAGGTGGAGAGAAAGGGAGAGAATGACAGGGACACGAGGATGAAGTCCATGATGTAGGCGGGAGTCAGACCAAGAAGGGCCCTGATGATGAGTCTGGGTGTTATTTAAGTATACTTGGAATTCTGTGGAGCATTTTTAAACAGGTACATAGCGTGATGTAATCATGGTCAGCTTGGCGAACACACAAGTTGGGCAGTTGCACAGGGCTCCAATGCTCTGCTGTCACCATCTTAAATTCTTTTTTTTTTTTTTTTTTTTGAGACGGAGTCTCGCTCTGTCGCCCAGGCTGGAGTGCAGTGGCCAGATCTCAGGTCACTGCAAGCTCCGCCTCCCGGGTTTACGCCATTTTCCTGCCTCGGCCTCCCGAGTAGCTGGGACTACAGGCGCCCGCCACCTCGCCCGGCTAGTTTTCTGTATTTTTTTAGTAGAGACGGGGTTTCACCGTGTTAGCCAGGATGGTCTCAATCTCCTGACCTCGTGATCCGCCCGTCTCAGCCTCCCAAAGTGCTGGGATTACAGGCTTGAGCCACCGCGCCCGGCCAATAATCTTATCTCTTAACTTGTATTTTGTACGCAACATTCAATGGGACAATGAATGGAGCATGCACATGAACAGAGGAGACATGTTGGGTGGCAGTATATGCATACAGAATTAATTCAGAAGAGTCTGTGGACAGTTATCGAAACATATTATCAGAAGACTTCTTTCAGAAAGGGTATTAAGGTCTCCGTTGAAGGCATAATGAGATGGTTCAAAGAATATTAACAGTAATAAATTTTCGAAGGGATCCAAAATCAAAATCAAGCTCCATTTTTACTTTCTTCTCTTCCTCACCCACCTGCCTCTCAGCCCCACTATATCCATTTACTCTCAGTTGTAGATTCCTCTCTGGGAGTGGCACCTATGTACAGTGGTGAGGCCCCAGGGGCCAAGTCCATACTAGGAAACGTCTCTGAGACCAAAGCTGACTGATTAAGGGTCAACATCTAACTCAAAGTGGGGCATCAGATTCTATCTCAGGGTTAGCAACAAGAGTGGACTTGAAGTCAAGACAGAGCAACTTTAAGGGAGGACTCTAATGAGAAGGTTGACATACCTCTGCAGCTGAAGTTCTTGGAGCTGGCTTGGTTCTTCACTTCAAAATTCTTGGTTTTCCTGAATGGTGCGTTTCTGCCTCCAACTGTACATGCAGTATTTACTATAACTTCAAATATTTACCTGATCCTTTACAAAGGACCTCTAGTTTATAAACAATACCTTTCATTAGCTAACTCCACTACTAGGTTCTAGACCCTCCTAGTCTAGCTGATCCTGCTGCCACCCTTGGCCCAGAATTTATGTCCTGCTTCCAGTATCCTACTTTCTGATTAAATTTATTCAACTGAAAGTAGATTGTTGTTTCATTAATACAGGTTTCAAGGCTTCTCATTGAGCAAAATCTCTAGCTATAGAATTTTTCTCATGTCAATAAATTCAGTAGGAGCGGGGAAATAATTCTGTTTTCAGTCACAAATACCAATAGGACAAATTCCCATACCAATCGAGTTTGTCATATATTCAATTATCTATGACAATAAAATCCATGATATGCTAAATGTTGTCATCTTTCCCCACTCGGATTAACCTATCCCTCTCAAGTTGGATAAGCTTCTTCTTCCTAGTCTAAGTTGAAATAAGACTATGGGGTTTCAGTATCACTTTTCCGTTGTTTTCTTAGTCACTAAAAAACTACAGGCCAAACAGCTTATTAGAGATTGAATAGTCTCAAAGCACTTCTTACGGTAAACCTTTATAATGGCCACTTGTTTCAGAAACAGATTCACCATAAGCATAGATCTTACAATCTGCCCAAAGTCATAGGAATTAAAAGGTAGAAAAGAAAGAAATTTTCGGGCCCTAGTTAGTCTTCAGGTCAAACTAAAATGTTTAATCATACCTCATACTGCAGACAATAAAATTCCCATTTTTAGATACAAGAAACAATTTGGGGCCAAGCGTGGTGGCTCACGCCTGTAATCCCAGCACTTTGGAAGGCCGAAGCGGGCGGATCACGAGGTCAGGAGATCCAGACCATCCCAGCTAACACTGTGAAACCCCGTCTGTACTAAAAATACAAAAAAATTAGCCAGGTGTGGTGGCAGGCACCTGTAGTCCCAGCTACTCGGGAGGCTGAGGCAAGAGAATGGTGTGAACCCGGGAGGCAGAGCTTGCAGTGAGCCAAGATCGTGCCACTGCACTCCAGCATGGCAACAAAGCAAGACTCTGGCTTGGAAAAAAAAAAAAGAAAAAGAAACAATTTGGTTGTCAAGTTACATGTTTTTCAAACATTTTTTATGTGGCACCTGATGACAAAGATTACAAAGGAAATGTTCAGTTTAAACAAATGTATAAGGACAAGGACTCTGCACACCTAATTTGACACAATTTTTTTTTAATTTTCTTAGTAAGATAATTTACCACAAATCTCAAAATACTTCAAAAACAATCATGTAGGCACAAATATGAGTCCACTACCTTATCTGCTTTTTTATAATTATTTTAGGAATACTTACAAGTATTATTCTTGTCTATCTGCCAACATAAAAAAACTGCTACTTATCCCAAGTGACCAAATCTTTAAGCATTTCCGAGAAAGCAGTTTTAATTGTACTGAAAACAATCTACTGCTCTTTTCAGGAGATGCTCAATCTAGATAAACTTTGCAAAACTGTTGTGAGATGTTTTTATATGTTTGCTATTGCTGCTCTAACAAATTATCACAAATCCAGTGGTTTAAAGCAGTGACAACAACAAATTTATTATCCTACAGTTCTGGAGATCCTAAATCTGACACAAGTCTCATTGGGCTAAAATCAAGGTATCGGCAAACCCCGTCTCTACTAAGAATACAAAAACAAAATTAGCCAGGCGCAGTGGCGGGCGCCTGTAGTCCCAGCTACTCGGGAGGCTGAGGCGGGAGAATGGTGTGAACCCGGAAGGCGGAGCTTGCAGTGAGCCGAGATCGCGCCACTGCACTCCAGCCTGGGCGACAGAGCGAGCTTCCATCTCAAAAAAAATAAAAATAAAAAAAGTAATCAAGGTGTCAGCAGGGCTGAATTCCTTACTAGTGACTTTGATGAAAACCTGCTTCCTTGGCTTTTCCATCTTCCTGGGGCTACTCCTATTCCTTAGCTCATAGAACCCTTTCTCTCTTTTCAAAGCCAGCAATGGTGGCTTGAATCCATCTGAAATTATATAATCTGACTTTCTCTCTGCCTCACTCTTCTACTTCTAAGGAATCTGGTGATTACTTTGGGTCCACCAAGACAATCCATGATAATCTTCCCATCTCAAATTAACTGATCAGCAACCATAATTCCATCTGTAACCTTATTTTCTGTTTGCAATGTAAAGTAACATTCCCAGGTTCCAGGAATTAAGACGTGACCATCTTTCAACCATTACTTGCTTACCACATAGAGCACGTTACTTCTTATAAAAAGTTTTTAAAGTATAACATTATATTTATATGGTTCTTTCTAATGTGAGATCCAACAGTACTCTCCAGGTATGCCAACTCCTGTTTCATTGTTCTTTGCAGCAGACCACAGTGGCCCTCAATTACTCTAAGAGGAACAAAGTCTTCAGTCGTCCCTATTGCTGATAACTCCGTATCTTAACAGCCCATAACTTTACATGTCAATTGGATTATTTACCACCTAAATTCACACACACATACGTTTTAGATATAAATTATATAGACTATATTATAATTTAAATATAAATTCTATAATACTGGCTGCTTTAACATTTTTTCTGAACCAGGATCTTATCTGGGTTGATATATTACATTTGATTGAATGAATCTGAGTTTTGTCTAGTTGAATAATCACAAGCTGAGGTATGTGCCTTACTTTTCTAAGGCAAAGGAGGGGGAAGAAGAGAAAAAGCTTAATTTTGTTTTTGCTCTCTCTCTGAGCAGAATCATAAAATATAATTTTATAACAAGCAGTCCCTAAAGTATAAATAATGGGGAAAAAAAACTAGCAGAAATCCTATTACATATTAAATAATTAACTGAAGTTCTGAATTGGGATGGGAAAAATGGGAATTACAGTAAATTGCTTTTATTAGTTCATTTAGATAACCAACTTTAATTATGGTATTAAGTGATACTATCTTTATAAAGTCAGCTTAATCTCCCCTAAGAAGCCAATTTGCTTACTTTTTAGAAACATACCATCAGATCTCTATTTTTTCTTGCACTTTCAGTAAATATAAAAGTAAGTGGAACAATATAATGTAATACAAGAAGCAAATTATTTCTAATCATGTTATTTCACAATAAAAGCAGTTGCCAACTACTGAGCATATACTTTCTAATTTTTATACATATAATATGCAGATATTGTACAAGGGTGCTTCACATATATTATCTCACTTAATCCTCTTAACAATTGTATGACATACAGCTATTACCCTCATTCCCATTTTAATACCGAAAGAAGTAAGTAACTCACTCAAGTACCAGGTCTCTTTGACTCCAAACACTATTATATAATGCCATTCAGCTAGAAAACAGAGTTATTTTTTTTTAAGTCCTAATTGTTAGATTTTAAATAGCAGTTTGAATTTTGGGCTCCCAAGAAAGATATTCAGTGAGGATCCCCTCAGTCTCTGCATATAAGAAACACTAAACCAAGAATTGTTGGAAAGTATAGAGAAAGAAAGTAGCGGGAGCTTTGTTTCTCTAAAACAATGTCACTTGTTCGATTCAGCCTTTCTTACTTCCAAAAGGCTGCAGAACTTCCAAAAGTTGTAATTTCCTTGAAATTACAACTTAACCCTTTTCTTCCAGTAGTCTTTAGAAGGTATTCCATTGTCTTCAAGCTGTCAATGTTGTAAATGAAAAGTCCTTTGCCTAATTTTTTTCCCTTTGTAGGCAACTTATTCCTTCTTTCTGGAAAAGTGCAATACATATCTTACTCAGTTTATCTTTTCTCATCAATCTCATGTGGAGCTCCTTAAGCCTTTTCAATCTCAAGATAGGTTTTTCTTGCTTATCATTTGTTTAATTATTACTGATCTCTTCCATCAGACTTTTTTCCTTTTTTCTTTGCCTCTGAAACTCATCTCATGTGTAAGGTTTAAAATGACGTTGACATTCCTAGATTTATTTACCTTTTTCTTCATGTTTCCACGTTTTAACATTTTTCTCTGTACATCTCACACGTAAGCTTACAGGCTACTAACATGGTCTTTAATTCATCTACTAAATTCTTTCCTCTGAAAAAAAAATTAGGTGGTGGATTTTTTTTGTTGTTTCGGTTTTAAGTTTTGGCCCCAGGAAATATCTTCCCCACTTTATACTTTAATTTCCCTGGAAGATATTATTTTTTTAATTCAGGTATTTATCTGGCTCCTTTAGCAGTCCTGAATATGTATTCTGATTGTTGTCTTAATTATCCCTTCTGGCTGAGATGGGCTGTCATTTTTCACTTGGTTTGCTGGGCTTCATGTCTAGATGTTGGGGTATTCCACAGTGAGAATCCCACATGTGTTAGAACACCACACATCTCTTTTATCTTTAGAATGATTTGCTGTGGACGCCAGCAAGCTGTCTCTTCCCCAATGAGAGGCATGTAGAAGAGGCCTCCAAAGGGAACATACTCTGTCTCCTTCACCCTTGAGAACTGTAGTAAAAAGGAGAGATGGGGGTGTGGTATACATGTAAACTGTGTGAGGGCAGTGAGACTTAAATAAAGATTCAAGAGATTTATCAATTTAGAAGCCCCATCCTGCAACTTCAATTTAGCAACCTTCTCAAGATCTCTGTTATCAATTATAGTCATCTGCAAGTAACAGAAACCATTGTCTATGTTAGACTGAAATGACAGGAGAGTAGAGGACCAACCTTAGAAACACATAAGAAACTGTAGAGCTCGGAGGAGGAAGCACAATTGTCTTTTAGTAGGAAACGTTATGACCAGGCCACCGCCCACACTGAAGCAACAATCTGCTGCTATAAATGATTCCTTACTACAGCTAAGATTTTTGTATTCAAAATTCTACATTTACAGAATGAAGTGTATGATTAGACAAACCAAGGCTATCCCCTGACTGCTGAGAAGTAGAAGGAAGGAAGATGTGACGCTACCAGTTTCTGCATTCCTCTCAGTAAGGAGTGCCCACAGTTTAAAAATCTCCAAATCAGAAAAAGAATTGGACACTAGTTACTCAAAAACAAAAAAATGGAAAAAAAAAAAAAACCCCACAAATGTCCCAGATCTTTTTTTTTTTTTTTTTTTTTTTTGAGATGGAGTCTTGCTCTGTCGCCCAGGCTGGAGTGCAGTGGCGCGATCTCAGCTCACTGCAAGCTCCGGCTCCTGGGTTCACGCCATTCTCCCGCCTTAGCCTCCCGAGTAGCTGGGACTACAGGCGCCCGCCACCACGCCCAGATAATTTTTTGTATTTTTAGTAGAGACAGGATTTCACTGTGTTAGCCAGCATGGTCTCGATCTCCTGATCTCGTGATCCACCCACCTCGGCCTCCCCAAAGTGCTGGGATTACAGGCATGAGCCACCGCACCTGGCCGACTCCCAGATCTTGTATCAGACTCCATGAAAGGTATGCTTATAATTTGCTTTTAAAATGAAATTCTCAAGCACTAACAGTCTCAAAACAGTCTCAAAAAACCATACAGGCTGGGCACAGTGGCTCACGCTCAGCTACTTGGGAGGCTGAGGCAGGAGAATCACCTGAACCCAGAAGGCGGAGGTTGCAGTGTGCCGAGATCAAGGCACAGCACTCCAGCCTGGTGACACAGCAAGACTCCGTCTCAAAAAAGAAAAAAAAATTCATATAGCATATATTCAGAAAAGCTATTTATTTTAGTGTTTTTGGAGACTATATTCGAAGGGCAGAGAGAAGCAAAGATAAATGTGTAAGTTCTAAAGGCAGAAAATGTGTTGATTTCTGAGGTAAATTCAATTCAACATTATAGTATAAAAACTTTCAACATTCCTAAGACCTCAGTCTTAAATAGTTTAATTATATAAGCATTTCAAGTTGATTTTAAAAATAATCTGTTTGAATTTTCTTCTTTTTGATGGTAAATAGCATCTATGAAAGAAACACATGGGTTCAAGATTTCTAAATGGACATTTTTTTTTTTTTCTGAGACGGAGTCTCGCCCTGTAGCCCAGACTGGAGTGCAGTGGCACCATCTCGGCTCACTGCAAGTTCCGCCTCCTGGGTTCACACCATTCTCCTGCTTCAGCCTCCCAAGTAGCTGGAACTACAGGCGCCCACTACCACACCCGGCTAATTTTTTTACATTTTTAGTAGAGACAGAGTTTCACTGTGTTAGCCAGGATGGTCTTGAGCTCCTGACCTCATGATCCACTCATCTCAGCCTCCCAAAGTGCTGGGATTACAGACATGAGCCACCACCCCCGGCCCTAAATGGACATTTTTAAGAAATGTCAATAGAGGACAAACAGAGGAAATGGGAATTCTACACTACACAGTAGCATAATTCAGGCTGAGATTTTAGCACCAACAATGAGAATAGTAATTAATAATGGCAATTAACATTCACTGAATGTGCACTCTACCTGGTACTCTCCTAAATACTTTATATGTACTAGCTTATCCTCTCAGGAACACTGTGAAGAATAGTATTCCCATTTTACATACAAGACAGAGGTCAAGAAAGTGGCCCGTGGCCTCACAAAGCTGGAAACTGGTGGGGTCAGGGCATAAACCCAGAGCATGTGCTTTACAGCAATCTGCCCTGATGTCTCCCATAAGCTGGTGGTAATGTGGCTTGCCTGGGCTCTAGCTTTTTAAAAATATCAAAAGTGTTTGCTATTCTACCCCACATACAGAGATATGATTAATCTTTATAAAAATCAGGTCAGTATGTCATCATCTAGGCAAAAACCTTTTAAAAATCAATTTTGTATACTAATCTCTCAAAAACTATTAGACTCTAGCAAAAGGAAAAAAAAAAAAAAAGGCTTCCAATTTTTTTTTAATCCAGCTGTCCCAAAGTAGAACTCTACCTTACAGAGAAAAACCTCAGAATTCCTTAACCATACTCAAAATCCAGAAAGTAAGATATATAAGCTATTACAGGTTTCAGTGAACCTGAGAATAAACCTCCTAAGAGGTTTCTGAAAGCTAATTAAGTATACCAGGGTTTACAACCAATTTTGACTCCCATAATAACTATGATACATATTTTAATAGCAACTATATCCTCATTTATATTTTGAGTATAGTTTCAAAGGTGCCCTTCCCCTTCCCTCAACTTTTATAAGGCACAAGAACTTAAACAAAAGGAAGACAATATGTGCCAAAGCCTACTGAGAATTGAGGAAGTAGAATGCTGCAGGGATCCATTCATTAAAAATTCAAGCCCGATATCTAGTCCTTTATTTCAATAGAACCTAGATAAAAAGAGCATTTGCATTATGGACTTTTGAAAGGGGGATTAAGAGGAGGAGGACAGAAATACTAATTTCAATAAGACATTCAAAGGACTGATAAAATGAAAACTTCAGAGGTAGAGGCAGGAAAACAGAAGACTGAAGACTGGAAAGGATAATATTTTAACAAAGTGAGAACAGTATAAAATTCTGACTAATGACTGAGAAAAATCCAGTGGCTGTGACAACAAGGTGAAGCAAGAAGCAGTGACAGCAGAGAAGTTGAAAGTCTAGAAGATTATGTAGGAAATACATTCCAAGCTCAATAATACTTATCATTTACAAAAGCAAGTAACATAAGAGGCTTTGTAGTCAGAGAGAGGATGTTATAAGTTGAAGCTTCTCGAGGTAGTTTTATGTAATGACTTGGTCCAGGATGTGGCTATGTTAGTGAGAGACTTAGGAAGAAATGGGAGAGTCAATTGAAACTGGAAGATGTGAAAAAGCGGAAAGGAGAGGATACCCAAAGGTCATGCTACTGAAGCTGAAGTAACAAAGGATAATGACAGAGAATGTGACTTTTTTAAAAATAGTTTTATGTCAGGCATTGCAATAATTTGAGGAATATTGAAAAATATATTAGAAGCTGCAATAGACGGCTATGAGGAGGGAATAATCTTAATCATTATTAAGCACCACCACTATATCTTTTAAAATGGCATATCTATTTTAGTTGCATCATTAAAGAACTGATTATGCTAAAGTGGATGACATCTGGGAAGACAATTATGTAAATCAACCTGCCATAGCTAAACAAACATCCACTATCTCAAGTATCAAGAAATAGATGACACACTCAACAGAAATTATACTTGCCCTCTAGAAGCTTTAGATTTCAAAATAAAAAATTATATACAGCAAAGCAAAATGGGAATATATATATGAGAGAACAAAATGCTGATTGAATACAGCTTCATTTCATCTAGATACCTAAAATGATTGAAAAGTCCAATTTGCTTGAAATTGCTTTTTCTCATGACTGTGGCACATGTTGAAAACATTAAGTTCTGAACTACTGTATTCAAAACACTCAAAACCCCGTATAAGGGGGGACTACTGTACTAGATGACTTTCCTTTAATCAACCTCAAGTGTTCAAATGTCATCCAACTCAGTAGAATTTGTACTTTATAATGGCTGTCATTGATGGTAAGATAGAAAATGTCCAGTCTTTAAAAGAGACTATAAATTAACTAAATCTGACAACAGTAATCCATCAAAATTGAGTTTCACTCAGCTGGCATTTGACTGCATTTGGAAAGTTAATGTTGTGAATCTTCCCCTAAGTAACTTTAGATTACCATCTCTCTATTTACCTTTCAATGGAAAAGAACTGCTTCTAGAAGAAGCAATAAACCCCTCCTTACCTATTCTGAGGAAACACTATTTATACTACAAGAAAACATAAGAATGAACCTTTATTTAAAATTTAGATATTATCAAATGATACTTACCAATGCACACATCGATTTTCCCTTTAATAGCAGCTTCATGCAGAGGTGTATAGTTCCAGTTATCCCTGGCATTTGGATCAGCTCCTTGGCACAATAACAGACTCACAACCTCAGCATGGCCAAAAGAACAGGCATTATGAAGCGGGATGAGACCTCCATCATCACGAGCATGGACGTTAGCACCCATCTGTAGTAAGTGTTCTACAACATCCTTCCTTCCAAAACCTAAAAAGAAAGGGAAAAATGTCTTGTATATAGATTTGATTTTGTAAAAAGAACCATTGGAGTATCTGTAACAATATCAACAAGAATGAACAACTGAAGTATTGCACTCTATAGTAAATGGAGTAAAACAAAAGAAACATTAGCTTCATTCAAACTGACTCATTTCACAGAATTTAGAACTAAGGAAGCTCTTCCTTTAGTCTTTGGGCTGTTCATTCAAAAACACGTTTTCTAAACACTTAATATGTGCTGTGCAACAGTGCTAGAAACACAGAATAAATATGACAAGACTTGTCCAGGAACTCACTTTCCCCTCATGCTTCACAAGACAAAACTGTATATAGAAACTCATCTCTGCATTCATAGAAACAAAGGTTATTTAAATACTGCTGATACGCCAGGTGCAGTGGCTCACACCCTCACAGCACCATGTGAGGCCAGGGTGGGCAGATCACCTGAGGTCAGGAGTTCAAGACCAGCCTGGCCAACATGATGAAACCCCATCTCTAATAAAAATACAAAAATTAGCAATGTGTGGTGGCAGGCGCCTGTAATCCCAGTTACTTGGGAGGCTGAGGCACAAGAATCACTTGAACCTGGGAGGCAGAGGTGGCAGTGAGCTGAGATCATACCACTGCACTCCAGCCAGGGCAATAGTACAAGACTGCATCTCAATAAAATAAAATAAAATACCATAAAATAAAATATAAATAAATAAATAAATAAATACTGCCGATAACCAAATCTAAGACAAATCACAACACACAGCACTATATTAGGGAAATTGGGGGTGAATGTATGGGTATGAGAAATACGTGGTGAATGCTTGGTCAAAGGGAATTTTGAAAAGGAAGAACTAAAGATGATGCCAAAATATCTATTCTTGGGGCTAGTCATCAAACAAGATGAAATGGGTGGTGAACTGAAACAATTCAAGCTTGGGTTCATCGAGTTTGAGGAAACAATACGGCAAATGAGTGGGAATACAAGCACTTGGAAGTATAAAACCAGAATTTTATAAGAGGTATCAGTTTTCAGACAAAAATGGGGGTGTGGAGGAGCCAGAGTCTCAAGCAGTCTAAGGATGAGGCAAACACTTAGAAAGGTAAGAAATATTAAGAAAGTACAACATCACGGAAGCCAAGGAACAACAACATTACGCAAAGTCCAGTATCATGAGGATTTAATGAGATCAATGGAGAAGAAAAACATGGCCACTGGTAATTTTAAACAGTTTTAGTACAGTGGTAAAATTACAAACTAAATTGCAATGGGTTATAAAAGGAAACTGCAAATATATGAGCATTTTTATCTTCACAAGCTAGAATCTTAATTACTGATTCTTTCCCACTTTAAATTGTATTAGGTATCACTACCTCTACTATGACTGTGTAATATTGTTAGAAAAATGACATCTTAAATAAAAATAAAAGACAGTAAAAGAGTCACATCTTCCTCCATTGTGTGCATACATCAAATAAAAACCACGTGGAAGAGTAAGGGGAAAAAAAGAAATTTATCTCAAGAGATGTCTTCCATGCTATCTATAGAAATTCATTCATTCCAGAAAAGCAGGCTCTGAGAAAAAGTCTCCAAAGTAAAGCATACATTTCCACAGATATGTATCATAAAGTCAGAATGAGGTTTCCATGGAAAATATCCTTCAAATTAAGCTGATAATTTTAGGTGAAAAAGGTCAATTTTGTATTAGTAATTAGATCAGTAAAAGCATAGGGTACATGCTCCAGTAAATTGTCAGCATCTCACCAGGGTTCTTGGTTTTGTTTTTTAAATACCTGCAGAACTTTACGGATGTTAGGTTTTAATTCTCTAACTTCAACTTCCTTCCCCCTACCATCACAGTGCTACTCTCCCACTGGGCCATAAGTGCTGTCCTGACTCAGGAAGGTTGAATTATTCTCCTTCTCTATGGATCTGAATAAAGCCTGAGTGCAAACTTCCATTTCCCTAATCAGCACCAGCCCTTGAGAGCAGCCATGGGAGCTGAGTCCTGCAGAGCCACAGGGCTGGAGCTGCCCAAGGCCTTGGGAGCTGACCCCTTGCATTGGTGTGGCCTAGATGTGAGACATGGAGTCAAGGGACATATTTTGGAACTTTAAGATGTAATGACCGCCCTGCTGGGTTTCGGACTTTCATGGAGCCTGCAGGCCCTTTGTTTTGGTTGATTTCTCCCTTTTGGAATGTGAGTATTTAGCCAATGCCTGTACACCCATTGTATCCTGAAACTAACTGGCTTTGATTTTACAGGCAGAAGGGACTTGCTTTGCTTTGAACTGTAGACTTTTGAGTTAATGCTGGAATGAGTTAAGACTACTGGGGACTGTTAGGAAGGCAAGATTGTATTTTGAAATGTGAGAAGGACATGAGATTTGAGAGGGGCCAGGGACTGAAAAATATGGTTTGGATTTGTGGCCCCACCCAAATCTCATGTCAAATTGTGATCCCCAGTATTAGAAGAGGGGCCTGGTGGGGGGTGACTGGATCATGGAGGCAGATTTCCTCTTGCTGTTCTGGTAACAGTGAGTTCTCACAAGATCTGGTTGTTTAAAAGTGTGGAGCACCTCCTCCTGCTCTCCTCTTCCTCCTTCCCTGGCTATATAAGACATGCCTGCTTCCCCTTCATCTCTCACCATGACTGTAAATTTCCTGGGACCTCCCCAGCCATGCTTCCTGCACAAGCCTGCAGAACTGTGAGTCAATTAAACCTCTTTTCTTTATAAATGACCCAGGCTCAGGCAGTTCTTTATAGCAATGCAAGAACGGACTAACACAGCCATTATAAAAACATTTTAAAAACATTTCTGCCATTACTAAAAAAAAAAAAAAGTTGAAATAAATTTCCTTGTACATGTGTCCTATCCATTTAAGATAAATGTCTCAAAGTAGTAGTACTAGATCGAAGGGTATAAATTTAAAATTTCCCATGTTGCCAAATTGCCCTCTATCAATTTTCATTTTCAACCAAAATCCTGTGGCCATTCTGTGCACATTTATAAGCTTTACAAAGAGGTAAAAAAAAAAATGCATTGTTATTTACTTTTTTCAGTTCAGATATTTGCTTTTTTACTGTTGAAAATTAAATATATGAATACAGTTGAACTCTCTCCCTCAATCCTAGTCCCCTCTTTGCTTCCCCAGAGATACTATTACATAAATTCAATGTTTGTTTTATCATGCTTATTATATACTTTTCAATGTGTGTTTTTAAACACTTGTGTTTATATATTTGTATTTGATACATTTCATGTTATTTATATATTATGTATTTCATATTCTATGTGATTAGAATATATTTCATATATTCACATTATTATTGTCAATATCATATGGTTCAATCTATATTAATGGAAGGTTGATAACCATAAGCCATCCTTCTGGCTGATATGGTTTGGCTCTGTGTCCCTATCCAAATCTCATTTTGAATTGGAATCCCCATGTATTGCAGGAAGGCCTGGCAGGAGGTGATTTGATCATGGGGGTGGTTTCTAATAGTTTAGCACCATCCCCCTAGTGCTGTCACATGAGTGAATTCTCATGACATCCGGAGGTTTAAAAGTGGGTGGCAACCGGGAGGTGGAGCTTGCAGTGAGCCGAGATCACCCCACTGTACTCCAGCCTAGGCAAGAGAGCGATACTCCATCTCAAAAAAAAAAAGGGGAGGGGGGTGGCACCTCCCTCTTTCTGCTGTCTCTCTCCTGCCCCGCCATGGTAAGTCATGCTTGCTTCCCCTTTGCTTTCTGCCATTATTGTAAATATCCTGAGGCCTCCTCCCACCCAAGTTTCCTGTACAGCCCACAGAACTATGAGTCAATTAAAACTCTTTTATTCATAAAATTTATATCATAAATTACCCAGTCTCAGGTAGTTCTTTATAGCAGTGTGAGAATGAACTAATACACTGGCCAACAGAAAGACTCAATTTTGCTCAGACTCAATTTTGCTTGGGAATTGGGCAGGAAATAATATACTAAGAGAAAGCCAGCCCTTCCCCAGTCCAGGGAAGGAATCCTAATTAAGCCAATCAGGTAATTTCATTCTGCTCTGCCAGTCACTGGCAATGAGGACAGATGGGAAAATCTAGAAGCTTCTGGAAATATTTTTCTCTCTTCTACACCTCCTACAGAAGGTGTGGGAGGAAGAGTGCCCTTTCTCCTCCTCTCCCCCTTCCTCCCAACAGTTAGAAAATTCAAAAGAATTATTTTTTTTTTAAGCTGGCATAAAATGCTTACTATGTTCACAGAACTGAAACCAACTCTTGAATTTCCTACCTCTACACTTCTTATCAAGCAGTAAAATAAATGTCCTTAGGCTTTAAGTCAGCTGAAGTTTTAAAATACTCATAGTTAAACCCATGCGAATTGATATAAGCATCTGTTCCTATGTTTACTAAGTATTCACACTTCACCTCTTGTCAGTTCATTGTCTTGGCCATTTTCCTTTGCACTATTTGTCTTTTTCTTATGATTCCGCAGGCGTTCTTTACATATTCTAAACATTAATCTTTTCCTACATGGATTGTGCTTTATATATAAAATTTAAGGAAACCTTTCTGATTCCTATACTGTTCCTACATTTCATCTAGATTATAATTCTTTCACATTTAGATATTTAATTAACTTCTAACTATGGTGTGAGTTAAAATTTTTATTTTTCCTTTTCTTTTTGGTTAGTCAGTTTGTCTATTTGTTAGTTTAACTTTAAAATAAGTCTAGATATCTAGTAGGGTAGAGTTGACCCACCTCGTTCCTCTTAAAAACTTATCGGCTGGGCGCGGTGGCTCACGCCTGTAATCCCAGCACTTTGGGAGGCCGAGGCAGGCGGATCACGAGGTCAGAAGATCAAGACCATCCTGGCTAACACGCTGAAACCCTGTCTCTACTAAAAATACAAAAAATTAGCCGGGCGTGGTGGCGGACCCCTGTAGTCCCAGCTACTCGGGAGGCTGAGGCAGGAGAATGGCGTGAACCCGGGAGGCGGAGCTTGCAGTGAGCTGAGCACTCCACTGCACTCCAGCCTGGGTGACAGAGTAAGACTCCGTCTCAAAAAAACAAACAAAAAAGGAGAGATTCACTTGTCTCACACAATTTGTCAAGACAAAGGCAATCCCAGCACACATAGCAGTTTATCAATGGTATTAGGAGCTCCTTAGAATCTTTCCACTCTGACATTCTTAGCATCTCCACTTGCTTGTTACCTCACAGTCACAAGAGTGCCTCATATCTAGGTTCTCAGACAAGGGAGAGTGAGTAAAGGGTTGGGGGTGGGGGGTGGGGGCGAGAGCTTTCTCTCTTGACGTTTTTATTATTAAGGAAGAAATCGCATCTCCAGATACTTTCATATATAGTTCACTGGCCAAAAATCTGTCATCTGTCCAGCTACCAAAAAAACAAAAAAGGCTAAAAAATCAAGTCTTTTATAGCCAGACACACTACTGCCTTGAACGAAATCTAAGATCTGTTAGTGAAGAATTAGAAGAAAATAAATTTGGGGTACATAACCAACAGTATTTGTAACAGCTTTGTAAGTCAAGGGTAAGAAGATTGGATTTCATTAGAAGTACATGGGAAACCATTTATTAGGGAAATTACTTGATTCTATTTAAATCTTAAAAGGATCATCTGTCAGCTATGTGAAATATAGACTGAAGTGAAGAGCAAAATCAGAGGGACTAGTCAAGAAAAATTCTGCAGTAGTCTGGGCAAGAATTGATAGTGGGTTAGAAAAAAAGAGTGAAAGTATAGCTAGGTCAAAGAAGAAAGAAACGGATAGGTTTTAAAGCAAAGATGACTGGCTCTCAGGTTTCTAGCTTAAGCAACTCTATTTTTAGAGGCGCCAGTTGAGGAAGGGTCAGGCAAAGCAGGTAGCAACAAGAAGTACCCTGATGAACTCCTTTTCCCCAACGACTTCATCAAGTAATATAATGTGTAAATTTCAGCACATTCTTTCCCCCAAACAGTTCATGAGAAATAATGACATTATATTACATATTCAAAGCAATTTAAAAATATACTATGTGGTGTGCTGGCAGTGAGGAAACACAAATTCCTAACACACAGTCAAATCCCAATATACTTAACAATTTTCCTTATTCTAATAGTAAAGAGGTGATTAAGGCCTCTCAAAAATATTTCAATATCAAATTTAAGGTCACTAGTATCTATTCCTCATTCCCTTATGTTCAGCATTTTAAACCTGCCTAAAATTAAAGCTTCCACGGAACAACGATGGCCAATATTAAATCATATAACTGACAACTATGACTTCTGAAATTGAATAAAAGAGAAAAATCTAAGGTGTTTGGAGTATTTTAAACTGATGTTTTTATCTATGGCAGCAAAATCACATCTTAAAGTCATTTTCCCCCTAATTGGACTATCAGCAAAACTACAACCACTGTATATCACTTAAACTATTAATCTTTTAACCTACACTTATATACCAAATGAGAATATTTATATTACATCTCCCATGCTTTTTAAGTGTAAAAATATCCCATTACACCCAAAAGATAAAGTAACTGTAAACTAACTTTGGGGTTGTCTAGAAAAATAACTCATGGAATTCTCTCATATATATCTATTTTCCTAAATTAAATTTAATTTGGCCTCAGGTTGCCTCCTTACATATTTTACGTTAGGCCTAAAGGTTTCTTCATACATACATCTAACTGGATATGCAAACTGAATGTAACCTACTCTTGTACCAATCACGAAGATTCAGATAAAGGCAGCTAAATGTTCAAACTGTGTTCAAATAAGGCAAACAATAAGCTGTAAGCAATCAAGCTCCTTCTATACCTTACTTTTGTCTTCTGTACATCACTTACCTTTTCTATCCGTAATTGTTACCTGACCATGTGGCAGCCCTGGAATTACTCTGAACCTATTCTGGCTCTGGAGGTTGCTTGATTCATGAATCATTCTTTGCTCAATTAAACTGTTAAATTTAATTTGACTAAGGTTTTTCTTTTAATATCTGACATAAATGATATCAGAGAAGCTGAGTTGGGAAAGATAAAAAGGCACCTGGTGACAAATGTGACTTGTTCACCATTATCTTTAGAAACATTAGGAAAAACTAGAATCTAAAATATGAGAATGGCTTGCTATATATATATAATATAAATATTACTTTCCGTATCTTAAGTATTATCAATCCACTTTCATCCAAAATAAAAAGCAAAACAAAAATTCTTAACAATGAAAATATTGCTTTCAATGAAACAAAATTCAGCTATGACATATTTATGCAATAGCTATGAGTTTTGAAAAAAGGTTTTTCCTGGCCAACAGACTTGCCATTCACTAGTTGAACACTAGCAGTTCAGACACTTATGAGTATCTCTAAAGCCCACTAAACACGGTAATTCACAATTTTGCTAAATTAAAACTCTGAATGACACCTGTATTTTGGCTGATGTGCAGAAGGCAGCCTCAAAATTATAGAGGGGTATATAGCACAACAGCCCCATCTCAACATGACCTTCTAATTCTACTCACTTTCTTGTACAGGTCTATCTTCTAAAGTTCTTTAAAGTTTTCTCTTTTACTGTATTTCATGGAGAAAATGTATCTGCTACAGTGATAGTCCCAAAACTAGGAGTTAGGGAAAGACTTGTGACATGAAACAGAAGACAACTCCCTGAGAGAAAACATAAGAGAGACAGCGGATGGGAAGAGAGGAAATATTATAGAAATAATTACAAGACTTCCGCTAATCAAAGGAAGAAGTAAAAGTTCAGATTAATATAGTCATGGAGTGCCAAACAGCATGGACAGTTTGTAGCAAAGTCTAACAACAACAAAGGCTATAGTCTTTCTGAAAGAAAACGAATCCGCTAAAAACAAAAAACAAAGAATCAGTTGACTGAAGTCAACCTTAACTATGAGAAAAGATATTTTGATACTTAATTTCATATATGGCTAACTTTATTTCCATGTAAAAGTGAAATTAAAATAATCTCAGATATGCAAAATCTCTAAAGTGAACACAGAAAGATCCTGGTTAAAAATATTCATGACAAAAACGAGTTCAGTAGTAAGCATATTCATGACAAAAACGAGTTCAGTAAGTATGTGTGAGCATATGTCTATATATCATGAATTAACTCAGTACAAATCTATCCTCTCTCAAGACTTAACACTGACTAATAATCACCCTAACAAATAATTACAATATAGGGTTACAAAGAAAACCAAGTCTGGAATAGAGAGCTTCCCTAATAAAGTGATATTTTGAGCTAAGATCTGAGGAATAAGCAATTTACCAGACAAAAGGATAGGGATAAATGTTCCAAAGAGAGTAAGGCACAGTAAATCAAGAGGTGAGAAACTCTTCATATTCAAATACCTAAAAAAGTTCAGAATGGTTCAAACAGAGAGAAAGAAATAAGAGACTAAAAATGGCAACAACATGGAATCGTGGGGCGCAATGGCTCATGCCTGTAATCCCAGCACTTTGGGAGGCCAAGGTGGGCGGATCACAAGGTCGGGAGATTGAGACCATCCTGGCTAACACGGTGAAACCCTGTCTCTGCTAAAAATGTAAAAAAATAGCCGGGTGTGGTGGTAGGCGCCTGTAGTCCCAGCTACTCGGGAGGTTGAGGCAGGAGAATGTCGTGAACCCAGGAGGCAGAGCTCACAGTGAGCCGAGACTGCGCCACTGCACTCCAGCCTGGGCGACAGAGCGAGACTCCGTCGCAAAAAAAAAAAAGGCCAAACTGGAATCAACTAACTTTCCGCCACAGAAATCATGAAGAGAAGTAGATCATCCCTCAAAACCAACACAGTATATCCAAACTACAAGTCCTTTATTTTACGTATGTCAGCATGAAGACTAAGACCATTACCAAAGTGACATAATTCAAATTTCTGCTATATGAACTTAGATACAGGTTAAGAAAACTGCTAAGTATAGATAGATACCTATATATACATCAATCTTGGCAGCCAAAAGGGAAAAAAAGGCTACAAGGATTCTCGAAATTCTGCGGATAGTTTTTGGTCTAGCTTCCTTAAATTCAACATAGAATTTGTTGTAGAGATTACTCTGAAGGCCACAGTAGGGAGGCAAAGGTTAACCATAGGACAATGAATGAATCACAGTAACTAGACATCAAACGAAAATGCAGCAAAATGTCCCTGAATATAATTTTTTAAAAAGAAAATCTACCTCTATTTTAATGGTTGATTTGTATTTATTTATTTAAGAGACAGGGTCTTGCTCTATTGCCCAGGCTGGAGTGCAGTGGCATGATCATAGCTCACTGCAACCTTGACTTCCAGTGCTCAAGTGATCCTCCCACCTCAGCCTCCCTAGTAGCTGGGGCTACAGGCGTGCCACCACACTGGGTATACGGTAGATGCATCTGACAGCAATGACCTGACCTGAGCATACCCTGAGAATGACACTGTATGGCAGATGCACCTGAATGTGTGGTCACAGTTCCAAGCTAGGGAATCCAAGAGTGGTCAACCTGGAGATCCATTCCTTATCTACAAGGGATATCTGAGCTCCAAGTCCATCCTGTGGAATGGAACATGGGCCATACCGAGGATTGAGGCCCTTCGTTTTGGGTTAAAGGTTGCCAGGTGGAGGTTGTTGGGGGAGGCTGTTAAGTGAAAATACTATATTAACTGCATGCTTTTTGCAAGCAGTTGGTTATTCTACCAATCCTAATGCCAGTGGGCCATGTGGTATTTCTGTCCACCACACCAGCAATGGACTGGTGGTTCTGCCCAGCCCGCTGCCACTGGAATCTCTCCCCTGTATTTTAGCCTCCAGGACACATTATGTTTCATTCATTGGCTCAGGGTCTCTTTTTTGGCCTCTTGAACCTGGTGCTATCCCCATTACAGTCAGTAGGGGTACAGCACAACATCCGGCTAGCTTTTTAATTTTTTTTTGTAGATACGGGGATCTCGCTTTATTGCCCAGGGTGGTCTCAAACTCCTGGGCTCAAGTGAACCTCCCACCTTGGACTCCCAAAGTGCTGGATTACAAGTGAGCCATCACACCCAGCCTGTATTTATTATTCAATAAATGGTTCAAAAAAAATCTGGCACCTGCTTAGAAAAGAACAATTTTTAAAATATTTACCTCTAAATGCATCGCAAAATAAATTTAAAATAGATCAAGGTGTAAAATGTCAAAATGAAACCATAACAAAATTAAGTGGACAGTTGCATGATTTCAGGATAGAAGAAGCAATAGAAGAAAACAAACAAAAAAAAATTTAAGGCAACAGATTTGAAAAGTTTATAGATTAAAAAAAATGCTTTTTAAGGCAATAGATTTCAAAAGCTTACACATAAAATTTTAAAACAAGCCAGGAAAATATTCGCAATGACTTTAACAAAGCACAGATAACAAAGACACCAAAAGGCAAAAGAAAAAAAGAATAGGAAGAGATACAATGCCAAAAAGTAAATGCCAATTGTCTTTTAAAAGTAAAACAGTGACCTAAGAAATGCAAATTTACTAAGTATTGGTTTTATCAAACGACTAAAATGTTTTCAATGTTGACGTTTAGAGACATGTACAAAAATATTCATAGAAGCACTATTCATATAGAACACACATAAAAACCACCCAAATACTCAACAGTAGAATGGGTAAGTAGTGGTATAGTCACACAATAGAATTCTATAAACAATGGAAATGAACAAACAACAACTACATAAGATAGATGAATCTCCCACAAAATAGTACTGACTATATAGTATCATTTATCACAAGTTCAAAACAGACAAAAATCTGAGTGGTAGAGGGGTAATGACTCAAAAGACATACGACAGGAGCTTATGGATTGCAGATAATGTTCTGATTCTTGAGCAGGGCGCTAGTTACCCAGGTGTATTCACTTTGTAAAAACTCAACTCCATATGCACTTAAGATTTGTACATGCTATGGAGCTATGTCCCCACTAAGAAACTATGGTAATAGCTGATGTTGTCCAGGGTGTGATGACAGGAATTATTAGAATATTTTAGGAAACCAAATGGTATTTGTTCCCAATGATAAAATCTGAGCTTTCAAGAAAATATTAGAATTCTGTAACACTTGCAACTGTCACTATAAGCTGAACAGTTTCCCAATTCTAAAATACTTTTCTGATGAGATTGGTGGTAATATTAACAATTATGCTTATTATTTTTATTACAAAGTAAAAATGTGTCCACAGTTGGAATATCTGCATAGCTTCAAGAACCAGTATTTTCTAAATGATCAAGCACAGGTATACCTATTACTGGATTCTAACAATGAATTCTAACATAGCAGAAGTATAAAAAAATTCACTGATTTGGCTTCAGATTCTACATTGCACCTACCCCTTAGGAAACTACTACTTATCAAGTGTGGGTGTAGAATCAAAAAGAAAAAATGCAAAATTATCTGACAATGTTATTAAAATATTTCTTCCTTTTCCAACAGCATTTTCTGTTTGAAGCAGGATTTTCTTCATATACTCTAACCCAAACAATATACCACGATTGGCAGGTAGAAGCAGATGAGAATTAGCTATCTCCTATTAAGTCAGACATTAAAGGGACTTGCAAAGTGTAAAATAATGCCTCTTCTCATTATTTGCTTTAGAAAATATTTTTTTTTCACTAAGAATGATGTTTACACATATATTTACATATAATGGAGTTTACCATTTTATTTTTTAAATTTCTAGTATTATATTGGTTTTAAATTTTTAATATGGTAAGTCTCCATAGACACATCCCACATAAACAAAAGTTACTTCGATTATTTTTAAGAATGTAAAAGAGCGCTAAGGCCAAAAAGTTTGAGAAACACTGCATTTTTACTATAAGCTTTCTTAAGGGCAGGAAATATTCCATTCTCATAATCTTGCTCGTATTTCTCAAGCTGTTACTGAACTACTCTAAAACCTTAGAGCTCAAGCCAGATCCCTGAGAAACAAACCAAGGGGGAAAAATACACCATGGAATTGCCCCAGTGACTGTTAATTAAACAAGCTGCATGCAGCTTGCTTGAATTTCCACAAACGCTTCATTAATGCTGAGTTTCATACTTCCAGAGAATGTCTACAGTCACTCTCAAAAAATGTGAATCAACAGCTAAGATGAAAACAGTGTCCTCAACATAATTGCTGAGATTCGGTCTATTAAATGTACTATTTTCCATATTTCGTGTTGGTAATATTAAGAAACTCTCCAGGACAAGAGAGAGACTAAAACGTCCACTAAGATACCCCCATTTTTTTCACTTAAATGTGGTAAAATATACATAATATAAAATTTGCCATCATAACCATTTTTTTTTTATTTTTTTTTTATTTTTTGAGACGGAGTCTTGCTCTGTTGTGGAGGCTAGAGTGCAGTGGCGCGATCTCGGCTCACTGCAAGCTCCGCCTCCTGGGTTCACGCCATTCTCCTGCCTCAGCCTCCCGAGTTATCTGGGACTACAGGCGCCCGCCATCACACCTGACTAGTTTTTTGTATTTTTAGTAGAGATGGGGTTTCACCGTGTTAGCCGGGATGGTCTCGATCTCCTGATCTCGTGATCCACCCGCCTCAGCCTCCCAAAGTGCTGGGATTACAGGCGTGAGCCACCGTGCCCGGCCATCGTAACCATTTTTAAAAGTAGAGTTCAGTGGCATTACATACTTTCAAACTGTTGTGACTCCAATATGTTTCACTTACTGTTCAAAAAATTTTTAACTTCTTCCATGAGTCCAAAACACACAGCAAAATTTATCTACAAGATTTTCTAACAAGTCTAGATAGTATTTTAAAGAAAATAGTTGCTGGCCTGGCGCGGGGGCTCAAGCCTGTAATCCCAGCACTTTGGGAGGCCGAGGCAGGCAGATCACAAGATCAGGAGAACGAGACCATCCCGGCTAACACGGTGAAACCCCGTCTCTACTAAAAACACAAATAAAATTAGCCAGGCGCGGTGGCGGGCGCCTGTAGTCCCAGCTACTCGGGAGGCTGAGGCGGGAGAATGGCGTGAACTCGGGAGGCGGAGCTTGCAGTGAGCCGAGATCACGCCACTGCACTCCAGCCTGGGAGACAGTGTGAGACTCCAACTCAAAAAAAAAAAAAAAAAAAAGTAGTTGCCAAAATATCCTTCTTTCTTCCATTCAGTTATGAGGCTCTTCAAAGATTACTTCCAATCAGACTTTTTATGTTTACAAAAACAATTAATTGAACAAAAGATCAGATAGTCCCAACATTCTAGTAACTGCAAATGTTCCAATACCATACTTGCAAAAAAGTTTTACTTTAAATGCCTAAGAGAAGGACTGGAGGGAATATGTCAAAATCACTAGTAGCTGCCTTGGGGTAGGAAGATGATGGACTACTTTTTAATGTACTTTACAAAATTTGTAAAATTAACTTTTATCATCAGAAAACCAACTTGAGAAAGCAATAAAAATCGCCAAATTACAAAATGACACAAAATACAGACTTTATTTCTCATTGCTACCAACTTTCCATTTGAGTAGCACAGACCAACTAATTTTAGGACAACCAGATTGGGTTAAATCTGGCACCATTACTTAAAAGCTAGTTATGTGACCTTGGACTCTGATGACAAAAGACTGGACTAATATACAAGGATTATTATTTATGTACTTAAGAATGTCAGAAGATCAGAAATCAGAAGTGTAAACTCAAAAAGTTTACTTGTTCAAATACTTACAGAGCACCTAAAACAAGCAATTCATTGAATTAAATAATGAAGTTCTCTTATTATATACCCCATATTTATCTGCTTTCATAAAATTAACATAGGATAACAGTTACATTTTTCTATTGTTAAGTTTGTGTATTTTGGGGCTGGGGAGAAGGAGCAGGCAGACAACGTTTGATAGCTTCTTCAAAGTTTCAAAAATTTATCCAAAAAGTTTTCTTTTTCCAAATAAGAATATTTTCCCGGCCAGGCGCGGTGGCTCAGGCCTGTAATCCCAGCACGTTGGGAGGCCGAGACGGGCGGACATGAGGTCAGGAGATGGAGACCATCCTGGCTAACATGGTGAAACCCCGTGTCTACTAAAAGTACAAAAAAATTAGTCGGGCGTGGTGACGGGCACCTGTAGTCCCAGCTACTCGGGAGGCTGAGGCAGGAGCTTGCAGTGAGCCCAGATCACGCCACTGTACTCCAGCCTGGGCAACAGAGCAAGACTCCATCTCAAAAAAAAAAAAAGAACAAAGAAGAAAAACATAAGCTGGCACCTAAAGACATTAGAAAAAAATAGTTAAGATGTATTCATTAAGTGTAATTCTATGTAATTTCTTTCAAAAATACCAAATTTCCAGTCAACATGAGAATAGCCCAAGCATTTGGAAAAGGAGACCTGTACATCTTATTAACAGGACTGATGAGAATGTCAAAATGGTTTATCAGAATGAGGGCATGAGAACTTTTCAATGTCTTCTTATTATATATATAATATATATGTCAACTATATATAATTTGACATATATAATGTTATATATATGTAGACACAAAAAAGTGTGTATACACACACTTTAACAAGGCATCAGGAGGTTTAGTTTATTTTTACTTTCTTTTCTTTTATTTTATTTTATTTATTTATTTATTTTGAGACGGAGTCTCACTGTCGCCCAGGCTGGAGTGCAGTGGCACGATCTCGGCTCACTGTAAGCTCCGCCTCCCGAGTTCACTCCATTCTCCCGCCTCAGCCTCCCCAGCAGCTGGGACTACAGGCGCCCGCCACAACGTCCGGCTGATTTTTTTTTGTATTTTTGGTAGAGGCCAGGTTTCACCGTCCTAGCCAGGATGGTCTCGATCTCCCAACCTTGTGAGCCACCCGCCTTGGCCTCCCAATGTGCTGGGATTACAGGTGTGAGCCACCGCGCCCAGCTGGTTTAGTTTATTTTTGAACTAATGACACAGAGGCTACAGTTTTAAGGTTTCTTGAGTCAATCAGTAAATTCAAAACAAATTTTGTTCAGTTTGGACTTGTAGTTCATGGAAATCATCTGCTAACTACCAAACACTTCTTCACTTTAAAAGAAAATCTACCACAGAAGAAAAAATATACAAGCCCAAACATCTGCCACCTACCAGCAGTTTAGTTTATACTGAAAACGCAAAAGAGATAGAGAAAAAATTTTACATCACGTTATTTTCCCTTTTCCAAAACCAAAATACATGAATAAATAAATAACTTGTCTAAATTGAATGGGGAGCTGACACACTCCAAAAAACAGCTTAAAAAAAAAAAGTTTAAGCTCACACTGCTTTAATTCTATAAAGATACCTGAACAAACTGGCAAAACAAGTTTCGAGAAAAGAACTCAGTAACTAGCTGTGGGGAAAGCAAACTTAAACATCTGATGAAGCCTTAAAAGAAAAACAATGGGCAGACAAAAACAAAACACCTAAAACTTTCTTCAATTACTTGAAATCAAAGTGATTTTTTTTTAATGAGCCCCAGAGTTATCCTGAGCTCCCAGACTTTAGTAGAAATCCCTAGGAAACCCACCCTACTCAATTTTTCTTACAGATATAATGCTTTTTATTCACCAATAAACTAAAAGTTCATTTCTGAATGTTTCTTTCTCGTGTATGTTTCATTTGTTTTACTAAGCCCCATAAAGGGAGTTTTCACCTAACCCTCAGACTCCAACTCATCTTACCTTAACTAATCCTACTCAATTCTTACTATAAATATCTATTAATGATGCATGGTATTAGGTGCCTTAAGAGCAGGGTTAAACCAAAACTTAGCTATCAGAAGAATAAACATAAGCCAAAGTAGCTTCAAGGACAATGACATGGGGAAAAATAAAAATTTAAGAAGCACTGCCCCTTCAATTTTTATCTACTGCAATTTTTTTTTTTTTTGAGACGGAGTCTCACTCTGTCGCCCAGACTGGAATGCAGTGGCGCGATCTCGGCTCACTGCAAGCTCCGCCTCCTGGGTTCAGGCCACTCTCCTGCCTCAGCTACTCCCACAAGTAACTAGGACTACAGGCACTGCCACCACGCCCGGCTAATTTTTTTTTTTTGTATTTTTAGAAGAGACAGGGTTTCACCGTGTTAGCCAGGATGGTCTTGATCTCCTGACCTCATGATCCATCCGCCTCCGGCCTCCCAAAGTGCTGGGATTACAGGTGTGCGCCACCACGCCCAGCCATCTACTGCAATATTTTATAGTAAGCTACCCAAAGATTCTTTGTCTATGACACAAAAGGAGGCTGTTAAATATATTAAAGACTAAACTACTATATAGTGCTTTCCCCCTCATGTTATCACACAGCTCATGTTTATTCCTTTCCAAAACCAAACCTAACATTAAAATAAAATTTATTTTCTCAGAATTATTTACATTCCTTGATTACTTTTCTTCTGGATTCTAAGCTTGAGGTTTTTTTTAACATATTTATGCTCACAACTCGACCTTTGATGATATGCCTCCTATCCTCCCGATGTATTTCTCTGGCCTCTTAACTGTCAAAGAATCACTTCACGTCAAGAAAGAACACCTGGCCTGTAACCTATTCAATTCATTGGTGGGGTAGGGAATGCTTTACAGGTGACCAGACTACACTTACCAAAAAGACTAAATAGATTATCAGGAAGAGACTTTATCTATAAAATGCCCTTAGCACAATGTCTCCAGTTAAGGTTCCTGAGAAAATGTCTCATAGGTTATATAAACGGAGGTATAAATTTATGATGTTTCATAATTTAAATGCTACCACTGTAAAAGATGATCCTGCAGACCTTACTGAAAGACTTGATCTATTCTAGGCCAGAGCAGCATGTCCAACACAAGAAAAAGGGACAAGGGGGATTACCTTAACTATCTCAGACCTTTATTTTTATCCTTGACATTATTTAGTAATTAATTTCTGTAAAAATGAGCAATGAAAGAAACTGATGTCAAATACATACAAAATTCTTACAAGAAGAATTTGGAGAATAACTTCCCCATAGACAATTAATACCTTATAGAAAAAAAATGCCCACAAAACAGACAAAATTATTTTTTTTTTTTATTTTTTTTATTTTTTTTATTTTTTTGAGACGGAGTCTCGCTCTGCCGCCCAGGCTGGAGTGCAATGGCCGGATCTCAGCTCACTGCAAGCTCCGCCTCCCGGGTTCACGCCATTCTCCTGCCTCAGCCTCCCAAGTAGCTGGGACTACAGGCACCCGCCACTACGCCCGGCTAGTTTTTTTGTATTTTTTAGTAGAGACGGGGTTTCACCGTGTTAGCCAGGATGGTCTCGATCTCCTGACCTTGTGATCCACCCGTCTCGGCCTCCCAAAGTGCTGGGATTACAGGCTTGAGCCACCGCGCCCAGCCAACAGACAAAATTATAATCAATTATTTTAACACTAGCTAAAAGAGAATATGAGAATGATACGCAAGACATGAAAGTATAGCATACGCCTGAGTTAGAAATAAAAGGACAGAGTTCAGAAAATAATTCAAAATAAAAGAAAAAATAATTTCAAGAAGAAAAGACTAAACAAGAAAGAATACAAAATGGAAAAAAATGCCACAGATGATACCTTATAACAGACGTCAGCAAACTACAAGCCATACACCAAATCTGGCCCATCACCTATTCTCATAAATAAAATTTTACTGGAACACAATCACACTCATTCATTTACATATAGTCTCTGGATACTTTCACAGTATAAAAGCAAAACTGAGTAGCTGTGAGAGGGACCATATAGATACAAAGCCTAAAATATTTACTATCTGGCCATTTATAGAAAGTTTCCAACTCCTGCCTTAAGAAAAATAGAAGATGAAAGGAGAAAAAAAGTTAATAAAAAAAGAAGATTTTGTTTTTAAAAGGATTCAAAAGAAAGTGACAGTTATCAGGGGTTGGGGACAGACAGACAGTTATAGTTTAATGGGTACAAGAGCTTATTTAAGATGACAAAAAATGTTCTGGAAATGGACAATGGTGATGGCTGCATAACATGGCGAATGAACTTAATGCCACTAAATTGTACACTTAAAATGGTTAAAATGGTAAATTTTACATATATCTTACCACATTAAAGAAATGGAGCAAGTAACAAATTTAGAAGAGAGGCAAAGTTTCAATATACATAAAAAGAAAAGAATGAATAATAAAAAGTATAATTTGAGAACTTTTCTGAAATAAAATATCTGAAACTATGTAAAGAAAAGGCATACCACATACCTGAGAAAATATATCTAGAGAAACGAACACCAAGACATACGTAGTAGAATATCTGGTCTTTAATGGAAAAGGGAAAAAAAAAATCCTTTGCCTATCTAGGAAAAAAAAAAAAGGCTAAGGGAAACTCCCATTCTCATCAGACCTTCAACATTAACAGCTCTTAGCAGGTCCTTGAGAACCAAAAGTTCTCAAGTATGGAAGAAATGATGGCCAGATACAACATATAAAAGGTAAATAAAAACCCTATAGTTCTTAGATTGAATTGGAAGTATCAATATTAGTTAATGAGGTAGATTAAAACAGATTGTCAGAATGTCTTAAAAAGCAACACTCAGATATATACTGTCTATAATAGACACACTTTAAATACAAAGACAGACTGAAAGTAAATGAACAGAAAACTACCACGCACAGCATAAGAATACTGAAGTGGATATAGTCACATGTGATACAATGTAGCTAAAATCATAAAGATTTTCTCTTTTTTTTTTTTTTTTTTGAGACGGAGTCTCGCTCTGTGGCCCAGGCTGGAGTACACTGGAGCGATCTCCACTCACTGCAAGCTCCACCTCCCGGGTTCACGCCATTCTCCTGCCTCAGCCTCCCGAGCAGCTGGGACTACAGGCGCCCGCCACCACGCCCAGCTAAATTATTTTTGTATTTTTAGCAGAGACGGGGTTTCACCATGTTAGCCAGGATGGTCTCCATCTCCCGACCTCCTAATCCGCCCCTCTCGGCCTCCCAGAGTATTGGGATTACAGGCATGAGCCACCGCGCGGACAATCATAAAGATTTTCATAGGATACACATGAAAATTTCTATAACTTGGGGCCAGATAAAAGTTCTTATGCAGGTGATAAGTCAGAGAAAGCAATAACCATAAAATAAATAAATTAAATTTAAAACTTCTGTTCAAATGACTCTCATTAAGAAAATTAATCAGTAATCCATAGCCTGGGAGGAAATATTAGCATATTTATCCCACAAAGCACTAGTATGCATAACATATAAAGTACTCTTAAACTCAATAATAAAAGATAACCCAATAAAACTGAAGTGTGTCCAGTAAAAAAAAAAAAAAAAAGGACAAAACTTCATAAAAGATATATAAGGCCAGGCGAGGTGGCTCACACCTGTCATCCTAGCACTTTGGGAGGCTGAGGTGGATGGATCACCTGAGGTAAGGAGTTCGTGACCAGCCTTGTCAACATGGTGAAACCCCGTATCTAATAAAAATACAAAAATTAGCTGGGTGTGGCGGTGGGTGCCTGTAATCTAAGCTACTCGGGAGGCTGAGGCAGGAGAATAGGTTGCAGTGAGCCGAGATCACACCGTTGTACGCCAGCCTGGGCAACAAGAGCAAAATCAAACAACAACCATCAAAAATTGTTGATGGGAATGTAAAATGGTACATATACTTTGGGAAAAAAAGGTGTTGGCAGTTTCTTATAAAACTGGATATTTACCTACCCTAAGACCAAGAGATTCTAATACTAGGTATTTGCCCAAGAGAAAGAAAATCCATGTCCACAAAAAGGATTTCATAAGAATGTTCATTGCAGCTTTATTCATAACAGCCAAAACTGAAATCAGCTTAAGGGTCTATCAACTGAGGAAGGGATACACAAACTGCAGAATATTCATATAATGAAATCTACTCAGCACTAAAAAGGAACTACTGATACATGTTACAAAATCAAAAACATTAGGCTGAGCAAAGTAAGTCTTACAGAAGGAGTAAATATCGTACGAACTGCATTTATATGAAATTCTAAAACAGGCAACTCTTATTCTAGAGTGGAAAAAATGTCAGAACGGTGGCTGCCTGAGGGAAAAGGGATAGTGACAGGATTGAGATAAGGGGTATGAGGGAACTTTCTGAAGTTTCTATAAGGAAAGTCATAATTTGAGTTACACAGGTATCTGCATTTGTCAAAACTCAGTGAATGTACACTTAAGATTTGCAGATTTCACACTAAAAGATAAATCTTTACACAAATAGTGAACTTAGATAATGATATGCATATTAGCATATTTGGAGAAGCTGCACAGATGCCTACCATTTACACTGATATGCTTTAATAAAAAGATGATTGATGGATAAAAGAACATATATGTAGGAATACACACGTAATAGAAATTATACAGTATTATAATTTATGTAAGCATTTCTCTATTGTTGAACAGTTGGCTTGTTACCAATTTTTTTGCTATTAGCAATAAATTTACATATCATCTTACAAATAGCTAATTTGTTCTTTAAATCATTTGCTTCCAAAGAGTAGTACATTGAGGTAAAAGAAAGAGATAGACACACTTTGCACATCTTTCTAACTAAAAGTTCTCTCTAAACTTTTTTTTTTTAAAGAGGTACCTTAAGAAAAGTGTAAGGTTTTAAGAAAACACTAAGTAAAATATAATCCAGTTTATAATCAACAATTTTAAGTCTGGGAAGATATTTATGAAACTAGGTCCCTTTCTTCTATTACCAAATTAGACCCTTCTTAAATCTTGAGACAGGGCATTTGCTTACAAGTAATATTAAGGATCTCACCAGGCAACGAAAAGTGTAAGATAATTCCCACTCTAAGACTGAAGCATTCTGACTCATTTTATTACCCACTGATAGGCAACAATTTAGAGTATATGGTGACTTTTAACAGGAACAACATTTGTACAAAGGCGAGGAAAAAAAAAAAAAGACAAGCATGCCCATGCTGAAAAATCCAGAGAAGAGTCAGGAATGAGTTGAAAAATCTCTGTATTGTTAAATATGTATGGTAGTGGATACCATTAAAAAAAAAAACTGGTTTTGATTTTAAAATACCTCACATTACCTATCATAATCCAAGTAGTATATGTTAACAGGAAGCCCATTTCGAGATTTCTTCGATTTCATGTAAATACTATAAAATCTCAGAATTTAATGTTTTACTAAAGCCTTCAGAAAAAAAAAGAAAAAATACCTCATTTGAACTTTTCTATAAAAAGAGAACTCATCAGAATATATGGGTCCTTTAACAAAAACGTCACTACTAGATACCAAACTAAGGAGGTATCACTGTCAGTTGGTACTATTTATAAAACTCTTTTGACTGCTATACTTCAAATAATAGAAAATCAGGGTCAAGGACCATATCTGTGGAAGAAAAAGTCTCATATAAATTCTAGTCAACAATAAAAGAATGGATCATCTTTACAAAGCCATCTTAAGAAGACAACAAAACTAGTATTTTGAGAACCTGTATCAACAATGGAAACAAGATTTTGTCTTAATTGCGGATAGGATGATTCCATTACTAACACAGTCTCTAAACCATATTCTAAACAAATTATCACAATTCAAGATAAGCTAGAAAGGGTTCCTAGTTTTCCTGCTGGAAAAAATATGGTTATTCTTAACGTAATATAGATAAAGTGATAAGAATTTAAACATGGTTTCATACCACATCTGAGATCTTTAAAAATGATTTCCAAATGCCACATGTTCTCACTTAAATAAGGGGGAGCTACACCTTGAGTACACATGGACACAGACAAGGGAATAATACACACTGGGGCTTACTTGAGGGTGGAAGGTAGAGGCTGGGGGGAGGCCGAAAATCAAAACACTACCTATCTGGTACTATGCTCATTGCCTAGGTGATGAAATAATCTGTACACCAAAGCCCCCAAGACTTGCAATTTAACCATGTAACAAACCTGCACATATAACCCCTGAACCTAAAAGTTGGAAAGAAAACAAAATTGTTTCATTTCATTCCACAGAACTGTAAACTCATTTTTAAATAGAAATAAAAGTATTAGTTAACATCATCCCTTCCAACCTTTGCTTGGCTAGCTTGGGCTCACCCTTTTAACTCCTGCTTTAAAAAAAATCTACCTAGAAGGACTTCCTTAACTGCTCTAAAACAAGGATAAGAGCTCCTATTACATACTGGGACAGACAGTATAATGTACATTTCCTGTCATGCCAGATTAGACACTAGATACTTTGCAGGTTTTTGTTGTTGTTGTTTATGCTTCCCCACTAGACTGTAAGCTCCTTAAGGCTTACAGAATGCCTGCCATTACACAATTGTGTCAGTATTTAACATCCAATCATCTAAGTACACTAAAATATTTCTGGAACAAATAAACTGTAATTTTTAAATTTTTTCATTCAAGGGATTGTACCAATTTCTCATTTTTAAAACAGCTATTCCATGACAATTCAATTACTATCATAATAACCAGTCACTGATAATTCTTTTCATTTCTCAGCCTATACATGATAAAGAAGACTAAAGTTTAATAAAACTTTAATGTTATGCATTCAATCACGGAAGTGTTGCAAACTGACTACAGGATATTATGTTTTCCTATCATTGAGAATTTTATTATTGTGTTTTCCACAACTGAGCTAAAAATTTTCTTAAAAAGCCAATTCAAGGTTAGGTTCTCATAACTACAACATAATTACGGTACTGTTTTATTGTTTATCTTCTAGCTAATCTGGATGTATGTAAAACTCTGAAACAGAATAACAAGTAACTATTGTAGCAAATAGAAGACATGTGATTTGAAAAACAAGCACTATTTTGTGTGACTTATCCTAAATACATTAATACACATAAGCATAACTATCATTTGTTGGTGATTACTCATAAAGTGGGATGGTGAGAAATAACCTGATTGGTGGAACAATTTGTTAAAATAGTCAAACTTGGAATAAAGTATGCAAAAGTAGACACCTCTGTTGATTTATAAAATCAGACTTAGGCCTTTCATTTAGCCTAAAGAAAAAGAAATGCTATTTCATCTAAAACAAGCAAGACCCTTGAGCAAACAAATAGACAAAAGTCTGTTTATGATTCAATCCACTGCATTCCTAGTAAGTAGTGTCTGTATATCAAGAATGAATCCAGTGACCTAATAATGATTTCTTTAAGTGTTTCTCATACCACAGGTCATGACCCATTAATGGATCACAAGCAGCATTCGCTAAAAATGAAATCGAGTAAGATATAAACCATCAGAGGACAACACATGTATTAAGGGAAAGTATTGTTTCCAGAAGCTTTTGATTCAGTTGCATATGTGACCATGTAAAATGTATTTCTAAGTATGGGCTACAATAAAAAACATGTGAAAGCTACTGTCTTGCATATAAGCCCCTCCCCATTACTATTTCTCCCAAAAATCGGAAACTCTACACTTCAATGACTCACAAAAATGAAAAGTGACCTTAATCCAGGGTTCTGACAGTTTAAGTTGGATCTCACAAGCTCTAAAGTCAAACTACCTGAATTCAAACTCAATTTCTACTATTTCCTGAGTGAATCTGGACTTACTTAAATGATCTATATATGCTTCACTTTTGTCATCTGTAAAATGGTTAATCATATCTCCCAAGTGTGGTAAAAATAAATAATACTACAGTGGGTCAACACGCGTTACTATTAACAGAACACACTGAAGAAGTGACACACATATATATCAGAAATATAAGAGAAACTTAACAGAAGTTATCTTTGGTGTGTTATCTTTGATGTTTGTGAGCGTGTGATGCCTTTCATTTTGTATTTTTCTGTCCTATTTGGGAGAATATATGTATTTCTAATATAATGTTTCTAATGTATATAACATTATTACCTGTATGTTTAAAATATCAACAGTAAGTATCCAGGCAGTGAGATTATAGTCCTTTGTTTTTCTTTTACAGTTTTCTTTATTTTATAAACATATTATTAGGTGTCTTTGAGAAAAAATCATCAACTATTTGCAAAAAAAAAAAAAAAGACAAGTGTGAGGTCCAGAGCTTAAGAAATTCACACTTTTTGAGGGAGAACTTTGTGCCAGATACTTCTCACCAAATGCTCGCACAACATCATTTTATGATTTTTGCCCATGAGAAAACTGAGGCAACTGACACAAGGTAAACGGTCTGCTATACAACAAATAATAGTGGCCACAATTTCAAAGCCTGTATTTCTTCTATCATCATATAATGCATCCAAATATTGTTCTCCAGTTGTTTCACACTGGCATATTTTGGTCTCCCCATCTAGACTGTAAACTTCTTTAAAAGAAGGGAAACTTTCATAAACTTCATTTCTGTCTTTCATTGGGTTACTAAGGCTACAACAGATGCTCAAACATTTGCTGGGTTGTATTAAACCTCTTTTGGTCTGGACTGTCCTCAAGGGACATACCTTTGTAAAAACAAAATAGCACACAAACGACAAAACTACTCTAAAGCTGTCCAAATCTAACTTTATTCCTGCACACCGAAAACTAAACTGTGCAATCACTGAACAATTTCTTGGATTCATTTATCCCCCCACCCCAACCACGCCCCCATCACCCAGACACCATCAAAAGAAAGGCACCTCTAGTCTTCTGGTGAGGTGTTGAAGAACCATGACCACGCCCCCACTTTGTCCCATCACAATAACCTGTTTTCTTGTCCTAACTGGACCCTGCACCCAAACCCAAAACCCTTAATAAACAATTCAAAAGTCTCTGACCTGCAGCGAAGTGCAGGGGAGAAGACTTCCGGCCGGCCATGTCCTTTGCATTTACGTTTGCCGCGTCCACCAGCCTCTTTACCCGGGACACGTCCCCATTGCGACAGGCCTCCAGTAGTTCCCGTAGGGCCCCGCTCACTGCTGGGACCCCTGTCCCAGGTCCTGCTGCCCCAGGCCCCAATGGTGCTGTGCTGCTAACTCCGGCCGCCTCGGGGCTCTCCGCCAAGCTCGATCCAGGGGAGGATGGAGAGGAAGATGAGGAAGAAGTCGGGGAAGAAGAGGACGACGGTGAATTGTTACTGCCACTGCCGGCTGGGTTGGGAGCGACCCCAACGGCAGATGAAGTAGAAACCGCTGGGACCACGGGAGCGGCGGCGACGGTACAGATTGTGCTGGTGGTATTGCAACAGCTGGTACCGTCAACCGGGTCCGGGGATCGGGGCCTGTCGGGCGGATCCCGACTGCCATCCCCCTCCGGCAGCGCTAGGCCGTGCCGCGGGGAGGCGAAGGGGGCCAGGCCGCTGGCCGTGGGAGAGGCTGGGGTGGTCCCCGGGGCCAGGCCAGGGCTGAGTGGGGGAGGAGGTGGCGGCGGCGGCGCTGAAGCCCCTGGGGCGGGCTGGAGCTGTTGTTGATGATGGTGGTGATGATGCTGAGAGCGACGCGACGCCGCCATCTTCGGACTCCCCTAGCACTGTCACTGCGGCAACGGCCCCCACCGCCCGCCCTCACTTCCGACCGTTGGACCAATCAGCATCCAGCGCACAGGAAATGATGCTAGCGGGGTAGGAGGGGCCAAAGAGAAAGAGGGAAGTATTGGGAGCTTAGGGAACAGCCAAAGGAACGGGGCGGGGCTTTGTCACTGAGAGGCGGGGTTTGTGACGTGGTGGCGGGCCGGCTGGAGAGATTTGAATGCTGGAACCAGCTCCTGCCTAGATGAGAAACATTTCTTGCATTTCTCACTTTCAGGCGGCTTACCCTGCTCCGCTCTGTTTCCCTCAGTCTCCCTTTGCTTGCTCCAGAGCCAGCTGTTGAGATGCAGCTCAGAGCAAGCAGAGAATGTGTCGATTATCATCTATTAAGCGTCCTCGTCTGAAAAATGGAACTAATAGTACCAACCTCACAGAATTATTAGCGGGATTAAAAGAGCTAACATAGACAAAGAGCTCTGCCAGTAAAACACAACTATAATTAGCCCATTGGTAATTTTTAAAATTATAGTATTTCTTTTCCAGGTGTGCCCTTGAGCTCTTGTCCCTTCCCTATAATTTTTCTCACCCTATGTGCTTTAATTCCTCGTTTTTAAATGCTGGTTTAGATTGCTAGGATTGGCATTCCAGCTCTGCCATTTGTTGTGTATATATGAGCTATTTCATCACTCTGCCTGTTTTTCTCTGTAAAATTGAAATAATGGTGCAATAAGTGTGAATTATTAAAATAATGATTTTTTTCCTATTCTGCTTATCTCTGAAATTTTATTTTTCACCCTACGTTTAACTAATTATGAATATATTCCTTTCTTTTGAATTCTAGTTTAGCTTAGCCTCTCCCACATCCCAAACGGATAAAAACCTGATTGCTAGGCTGGTCACGGTGGCTCATGCCTGTAATCCTAGCACTTTGGGAGGCCGAGACCCGCGGATCACTTGAGCCCAGGAGTTCGAAACCAGCCTGGCCATCATGGTGAAACTCTATCTCTACAAAAAATACACAAATTCGCTGGGCAAAGTGGCACACGCCTGTAGTCCCAGCTACTCAGGAGTCTGTGTTGGGAGGATCACTTGGGCCTGGGAGGCAGAGGTTGCAGTGAGCTGAGGTCACACCACTGCACTCCAGCCTGGGTTACAGATTGCTGTCCATTACTCACCATCAGGTCCTATTTTTCAGCAACTGCTTTTTCTGTCTTTCCCCTACCTATGTATACTTTTTTTTTTCTGCCATCAAAAGATGTATCCGTGAATGAGATAATCCCATTGAAGACTCCATACCTACTGTTCAATAGTAAAGCAGGCATTATAGAAGTATACACAAACAGCATTATTCCAATAGAGTGAACACAGATGGAAATTCTATGACCTAAGAGAAACAAGATTTAGATGAGTCAAGCAGAATATTAAACCAGGTGATACATTGTTTCATGTGTTAATTGTTAAATATGATTTATGTGATGTTAATATTCCCATTCAAATAAATAGATGAGTTTATTTGGGGTTACTAACTAAATACAATAAGGTCAGGAACATAATTAGTATTACGAATGGCATTTATTTTCATGTAATCTGGGGTTACAGATTATAATTCTTAACATTATCCAGCTGTCTGATAAAATTGTGCCATTGTTCACGGTAGACACCTAACAAAAAGTGTAGCTGGGTAGGAAAACTCACATCAGTGCAACTCACATCAGTGCACATCAGTGCATCAGTCCACAACATTCTTCTTCATGCTTCTGTTTTTTAATCTTAACTTCTTGATGTAGAGCAGAGAACCATGGAGAAGTGGAGGTGGACCAACATGATATGTTAGATGTCCATAACATGCCATGTGTCCCCTAAATAATGGCCTCCTGGAATGGGAGGCATAAGAAATATCTCATCTGGTCTCCCAATGGCCAGTTACTCATAGAAAGTAGTGATGTTCAGACTTATTCAAAATGCATCCGTTGTGTCAGTACCAAAAAAATGACAATAAAATAAGGAAGCCTCTGCTGGATAGGGATTTTTAAAAACTAAATTGCCAGCCGGGCGCAGTGGCTCATGCCTGTAATCCCAACACTTTGGGAGGCCGAGGCGGGCGGACCACGAGGTCAGGAGTTCGAGACCAGCCTGGCCAACGTGATAAAACCCCATCTCTATTAAAAATACAAAAATTAGCTGGGCGTGGTGGTGCGTGCCTGCAATCCCAGTTACTGGGGAGGCCGAGGCAGGAGAATGGCTTGAACCCAGGAGGCAGAGGTTGCAGTGAGCCGAGATCGCGCCACTGCACTCCAGTCTAGGTGACAGAGCAATACTCTGTCTCGAAAAAAAAAAAAAAAAAAACAACTAAATTGCCTGAAACTGTACTGGAAAACAATGTGTGGAAATGCAATCAATCAACTGGAAATTGCTTTTTTCCCTCCAGCAGAAAGTAGGAAAAGTACTTAACATTAAGTATTTATGAAGTGTGGATTTATACCAACTAATGTTGAGCTCCAAACATGAAAGGCCACATGCCATTACCTAATCTTCTGTGGCTAAACACAATTCCATGAGGAATGCACTATATCACAGTGGAAAGAGCAAAGCTTGGGGTCAAACAAACCTGGGCTTGAAAGTCACATCTCTGATTACTAGTTGGCTAATCTTGATAGATATGCTTCCCAGCCTAAAATTTTGACTTTAGTGTAGCACTGTCAAGAGGATTAAAAGCCTAGATGTTTTATAAGCACTCTTTGAATGTTAGATCCGTTCTCTTACGTGGCATGCATAAAGTGTTAACATGAACTCACAGCCACTATTGATAGCTTTCCCCTCACAACTTCCTTTGTGACAAAGATAGGGGCTGGGAATATATATCCATCATTCTGCACATAACGGGAATCTAAAGCAAAGAAACATTAAGTTTAATTCTTTCCTCATCTGATAATTCAGGATTCTTTATAAACCCTATCTCTAAACTATTGTTGATCACAGTTATGTCGTATCTTATTTTCGTAAGTGTTTTCACAAAAATAGTATCCTGGCCTAGTACAGTGGCTTGCTCACACTTATGATCCCAGCATTTTGGGAAGCTGAGGCAGGAGATTGCTTGATCCCAGAAAGTCAAGATCAAAGATGAGCCTGGGCAACAAAGTGAGACCCGGTCTACACACACACACACACGCATGCACACGGTATACCCAAGTACTACAAAAATGGGAGCACATAGCACTCTCTTAGGCTATACCGTTGACACACACACAAAAAAGCCACCAACTCAAAGGACACCAATCTTTTCGGCTGTGTTCTGATGTTTGCCTTCTTATCCTATGGGGGTCGCATGGACACTCTGAAAATCACACAATCAGGAACTTGCACAAGTTCCATATTTCAACTAGAACCAGTGTGTCATTCCATCTATATACCTCCTATTGATCTTCCACAGTATTTGGTATTCTGGTAGTATTTCTACTAAGTCTAGTTATTCTTTGATCTCCTCTGCAAATCCACGAGCACAAACCAGAGCGGTGGTTTGGCTGAGGCAGTGTCATTTCCTCATTTTGGTCTTACCGAAACGTAATTAGTTATTTTTATGTCAGAAATGCCTATGGTGCCAAGGGCCCAGATGTCTCTATAAAAGCGTTGCATTCTCTTAGTGTTGAAGTTCCATCCAGAAACCCAGGTGAATATTTTTTTACAAAACCACAGATGGGCAATGATGCCAACAGCTGCAATCGTACTAACAACCTTGTATCAGAAAAAGGTTTACCAAAAAAAGGCAAAACAACTTATTACAAGACAGCAAAATTACAGTAATTTAAAGATATCCTCTATATCAGTTTCCTAGCAACTCCCCCATGGAAGTTTTAGTAGCTTTATAAGGTAGCTCTTACATACCAGGGTCGTCTGGCTGCTGCTCCAGAGACATCTCTAGCCTGTACTGAGATAACTTGGATTTTCTCCGGCTAACATCTGTACACTTATGAGTAGTTGGTTTAATGTGAAATGTTAGTTCCAGGCAGAGAGTTAGTTCCGGGCAGAGAAGTGGTTAAGAGTGTGGATTCCACATACAGACTGCTTGGATATAAATCCTAGCTTTGCCATTAACTAGCTTCATATGATTAAAAGATGTTACATCATACATTTTAACAGGAATAAATAAAAATCTATTTGCTGTGCTTTAAAAAAAGAAGATAAACAAGTTTTCCCACCAAGAACATTCCTTTCCTTGTAAGCTTTTTTTTCCAAAAGTAATTAAAATAATACATGCATACCCCATTATGGATTTGCATATGACTATATCACTCAAAAGAGATA
The DNA here is from genome assembly GCF_003255815.1 of Theropithecus gelada. NCBI lineage: Eukaryota > Metazoa > Chordata > Mammalia > Primates > Cercopithecidae > Theropithecus > Theropithecus gelada. Next base: position 2,980,329 of record NC_037676.1, read on the forward strand.
AACACCTGCCCTCCCCCAAAGTCATAACCATGTTTAGAAAAGCCTCAGGAAGTCCTGAAATGCATTGATATGGAAGGGTATAACTAGCCAACAGTGCATATATAATGATGTCATGGCTTATGTAGATGGATATAGCTAATCAGAATAGAGCAGATGCAACTGCAAACCAAGAGACTGCAAGGCACCCAGAGGGTTCACCCTCCCCAATCAGAACAGGGGGACACCCACCAAGCCATGATGAAAGTGGATTCCTGCCACTGCTTGAGGGGTCGTGACTACCACATACTGACCGTGAGGTGACTCCAACTGGTGGCCAAGACTGGGGCAAAGACCTCTGCCAGCAGAGACTATCAGAACTACCAGCTGAGAATGAGTGGCAGCCAAGCAGTGAGAGGCATTAATCAATCCCCAAACACATGGTTATGTGCCTTCCACCCACTATCTCCTTTTACTTGCTTGCTGTTGTTACTTGGCTTGTTGAAAGAAGGAAATGAGTGAAAGCTGTTTAAGTGGTGTATGCGTGTAATTTCTCTTGGTATTACCTATTCCTCCATATCCTCAACCTAGGTCTTTCGACGCTGAGTTGCTCAGAATAAAACATTGTACAATCCAGGATAAGTCATTTAACCTCTGGTATGGTTTGGCTGTGTCCACACTCAAATCTCATCTTGAATTATAGTTCCCTAGTCCCTGCATGTCATGGGAGGGACCTGGTAGAAGGTAATTTAGTCATGGGGGTGGTTGGGTAACCCTCATGCTGTTCTCATGATAATGAGTGTGTTCTCATGAGATCCGATGGTTTTATAGGGGGCTTTTCCCCATTTTGCTCTGCATTTCTCCTTGCTGCCACCATGTGAAGAAGGACGTGTTTTTACTTCCCCTTCTGCCATGATTGTAAGTTTCCTGAGGCCTCCCCAGCCCTGTGGAAGTGTGAGTCAATTAAACCTCTTTCCTTTATACATTACCCAGTCTCTGGTATGTCCTTACAGCAGTGTGAGAACAAACTAATACAACCTCTTTGTAAACTCACCTGCAAAGTAGAGACACGAAGTAGAGACATTAATAGTTGTTCTGAGAAATAAATAAGTTAATATATGCCAAGTGCATTAAACAGTTTCTGGCATGTGATAAATGGAATGTAAGTGGCAGCTTTTATTGTTATCAAGAACAGGGATGGGATATACTTTGTATAAAGGTTGCCTAAGAGACACTAGTCTTGTCTGCCTAACAACAAGCAGGTCTCCTTTTACTCAATACTGTTGTTATTTGGCTTCCCATGCATGCTGCTGCTTTTGCTTTACACTGTCTTAAAGGAAGGTCTAATAAGCTTGGAAATGAAAAGAGCCTCTTATATTAAGGGAAATGCAAATAGTCCCTTCTGGCTGTGGTCAGGATTTAGAAGAGGCAGAAACTCTACAAAGGACGGCACCTCAGCCTGAGGTAGGCAGGTTTCTCTCAAACAAATCCTGCCCCACAGTGCTGAGAAACCATCGCTGTTGTGTGGGAAAGCACCACAGCTGCCAAGACCACCTCAAGAGAAACCAACACAGCCATCACTCCTGAAGTCCCTGTGGTCCAGGATATTTGCAGAAGGAACATCCCACAGAAGATGAATTTACAACCTTGAATCACCACACGTGCGAGAGGACCAACAACATGAGAGAAAAACAGAAAACCTAAAAAAATCAAAGACTACAGATAATACAGCAATCCACAATTTACTTTTATATCCACATTTAAGGTGGGCAGAATAATGGCACCTCAAAGATACCCAAGTCCTAATCTCTGGAAGCTGCAGATACGTTACTTTATGTGGCAAAGTGGAAATAACATTAAAGATGGAATTTAAGGTTGTTAATCAACTGACTTTAGAACAGGGAGACTTTCCTGGATTATGTGGGTGAGCCTAATGTAATCATCAGCATCCTTATAGGTACAAAAGGGAGACAGAAAAGGAGGTTGTTAGTAATACCATGCGAAGACTCAACCAGCCAGTGCTGGCTTTGAAGATGATAGAAGAAGCCACAAGCCAAGAAATGTGAGCAGTCTCTGGAAGTTGCAAAAAAAAAGGAAACAGATTCTTTCCTAGAGCCTCCAGAAAATAACTCAATCCTAACACCTTGATTTTAGCCCAGTGGTACCCACACCAGATTTATGACTGCAGAACTGTAAAATATATTTGTGCTAAGCTACTATGTTTGTGATAATTTATTACAGCAGCAAAAGAAAACTAATACATGGCTTCTTTGGAAAATCAGGTGATATGAAGCCATTGGCCTATTTTTATACAGGACAATAGACCAAAGTGGCATAGTTTCTGACACTTGGTATTACCAGAGGGCAATTATTCTGCATCATTTCTTTTGTTCATGTACATCTTTCTGGCTTTACTCAGTTGAGAGGTTGGGTATACTAGCTCCCTATAGCTGATATAACAAATGACCACAGTGCCTTGAAACAGTACAATACAAATGTATTCTCCTACAGTTCTGGGGCAGAAGTTTGGAGTCAGTTTCACTGAGCTAAAGTCAAGGCACCAACAATGTTGGCATCTTATCTTATGGAGACTTTGAGGAGAATTTTCTTCTGGGAGCTTTGAGTGGAGAATCTGTTTCCTTGACTTTTTCAGCTTCTAGTGGCTGCCTATATTCTTTGGCTTGTGACCTTTTCCTACAGCCTAAAAGCACATCACTCAACTCTGCTTCCATCCTATCATCTTCTGTTTGACCCTGACTACTCCTACTGCACTCTTAAAAGGACCATTGTGGTCAGGCCCGGTGGCTCACGCTTGTAATCCCAGCACTGTGAGAGGCCAAGGTGAGAGCATCACTGGAGCCCAGGAGTTTGAGACCAGCCTGGGCAACATGGCAAAAGCCCGTGTCTACGAAAAATACAAAAATTAGCCAGGCATGGTGGTGCACCCCTGCAGTCCCAGCTACTTGGAAGGCTGAGGTGGAAGGATCACCTGAGCCTGGAGAGGTAGATGCTGCCGTGAGCCAAGATCACACCACGGCACTCCAGCCTGGGCGACAGGGTGAGACCCTGTCTCCAAAACTGATGGTGACATTGGACCCACCCAGATAATCCAGGATAATGTCCCATCTCAAAATCCTTAATCACATCTACAAAGTCCCTTTTGCTGTATAAGGTAGCGTTTGTGGGTTCCAGGAGTGAGGATATGGACATATTCAAGGGCCCACTATTCAGACTACTACAATGAGATGCCATGGCGTGCCTTATATGAAGAGGAGAGAGATGCCTGTCCTAGGGTGCAAATTTGGGTTGGTTTAGCACATGGAAAGACAAAGCAGATGATAAAGCACCATATTCAGTCAGAGAGCTGTCATAGAGTCAGTACTATCCTTGTGGATAATTTAATCCGCTAGGACTCTGGTCACCCTTTTCTTCCACAAGACATCACACTGGTCCATTACAGTGATGATGACATTATGCCGATTAGATCCAGTGAGCAAGAAGTAGCAACTATGCTAGAGTCATTGGTAAAACATTGACATAATAATAAAGGGTGAGAAAGTGAATCCAACAAAAATGTGGAGACTTCTACCCCAGTGAAGTTTCTAGGGGGTCCAGGGGTGTAGAGCATGTCAAGATAGCTCTTGTAACATGAAGGAAAAGTTGCATATGGCCCTTTCTTCAACTCAAAAAGAGTCGAACCCTCTTAGTGAAACTCTGAGGATTTTGGAGGCAACATAGTCCTCATTAGAATGTGTGACTCCAGCCTATTTACTGAGTAACCCCCAAAAGCTCCTAGTTTTGGGTACAGAGCAAGAGAAGGCTCTGCAACAGATGCAGGCTGTCATGCAAGATGCTCTGCCACATGAGCTACGTGATTCAGCAGATTTAATGGTGCTTGAGGTATCAGTGGCGGAGCAGGATGCTGTCTGCACCTTTGGCAGGCCCCTCTAGGTGAATCACAGTGCCGCTGCTTGGAATTTTGGAGCAAAGCCCTGCCATCCTCTGTGGACAACTACTCTCCTTTTGAGAAATTTGCTTGCTATTAGGCTTTCAGTACTAGAGACTGAACACCTACCCATGATCACCAAGTTACCGTCAGACCTGCACTGCCCATCATGAGCTGAGTATTGTCTGACCCACCAAGCCATGAAGTTGTGCATCCACAGCAACACTCCATCATCAAATGGAAGTGACAGTTATGAGATCTGGCTCAACAGGTCGTGAGGGCACAAGTAAGTTAAATGAGGAAATGGCCCACGTGCCCATAACTCTCACTTTTCCTATGTTATTTTCTCTTTCCCAGCCCAAATTTTTGACATCATGGGGTGCTCCCTAAAATCAGTTGACTGAAGAGGAGGACATTTGAGTCTGGTTTATAGATGTTTCTTCAGGATATGCAGGCACTATCTGAAAACGGACAGCTGCAGCACTGCAGTCCCTCTCTGGGACATCCCTGGAGGCCAGTGGTGAAGGGATATCCTCCCAGAGGGCTGAACTTCAGACAGTAAACCTGGCTGTTCATTTTGCTTGGAAGGAGGGATGGGCAAATGTGTAGTTACATACCAATTCATGAACTGTGGCCAACGGTTTGGCTGAATAGTTAGAGCCTTAGAAGGAACCAGTTGAAAAATTAATGACAATGAAACCTGGTATGTATATATATGTGTGTGTGTGTGTGTGTGTGTATATTTTTAGATGGAGTCTCCCTCTGTTGCCCAGGTTGGAGTGCAGTTGCACAATCTTGGCTCACTGCCACCTCCACCTCCCAAGTTCAAGTGATTCTCCCATCTCAGCCTCTGGAGTAGCTGGGACTACAGGCATGCACCACCAGGCCCAGCTAAATTTTGTATTTTTAGTACAGAGGTGATTTCACCATGTTGGTCAGGCTGGTCTCAAACTCCTGACCTCAAACAATCTGCCTGTCTTGGCCTCCCAAAGTTCTGGGATTACAGGTGGGAGCCACCATGCCCAGACAGAACTCTGGCATATAGACAGTGATATGGTAAGGTTTTGTGTCCCCACCCAAATCTCATCTTGAATTACAGTCCCCATAATCCCCTCATGTCAAGGGAGAGACTAAATGGAGGTAATTGAATCATGGGGATGGTTTCCCCCATGCTGTCCTCACTATTGTGAGTGCTCATGAGAGCTGCTGGTTTTATAAGGAGCTCTTCCGCTCTTCACTCGGCACTTCTCCTTCCTGCCACCTTGTGAAGAAGGTGCCTTGCTTCCTCTTCACCTTCCGCCATGATGGTAAATTTCCTAAAGTCGCCCAGCCATGCGGGACTGTGAGTCAATTAAAGCTCTTTCCTATATCAATTACCCAGTCTCCAGCAGTTCTTTACAGCAGTATGAAAACAAACTAATACAGTAGGCTTCTCTGGATAGGAAAAAACCTGAAGACATTTGTGCACCATGTGAATGCTCACCAAAAGATGGGCTCAGCACAGGAGGATTTTAATAACCAAGTGGACAGGATGACCCATTCTGTGAATCCCAGCCAGCCTTTCCCCCAGCTACTCCTATTATTACCTAATGGACTCATGAACAAAATGGCCATAGTGGCAAGGATGAAGGTTATGTATGGACTTTCCCTCACCAAACTGACCTGCCTCTAATCATTGCTAAGTGCCCAATCTGCCAGCATCAGACACCGAAACTAAGTCTCCAGTATGGCACCATTTTCTGGGGTGACCAGCCAGTTACCTGGAAGCAGGCTGATTATATTGAACCATTTCCATCATGTAATAAATGGTGTTTTATTCTTAATGCACTAGACACTTATTCTGGATATGTGTTTGCCTTTTCTGTATATAGTGCTTCTGCCAAAACCGCCATCTGTAGACTTATAGACTGCCTTAGCTACTGTCATGGTATAAGCATTGTAAGAAACATTGCTTCTGACTAAGTAATTCATTTCACAGCAAATTAAGTATGGAAATGGGCCAATTGCCATGGAATTCACTGATCTTACCATGTCTCCATTATCCTGAAACAGGAGTTTTGATAGATCAGTGGAATGGCCTTTTGAAGAGACTCAGATCACTGAGTCTCTAACTGAGTCAGTGGTAATACTTTGCAGGGCAGAGGCAAGATTCCCCAAGAGTATGTATGTGCTCTAATTCAGCATGTAGCATATGGTGTTGTTTCTCCCATAGCCAGGATTCACAGGTTCAGGAATCAAAGAGTGGAAGTGGGAGTGGCACCACTCACTATTAACCCTATTGATTCACTAACAAAATTTTTGCCTCCTGTCCCTGTGATCTTAGATTCTGCTAGCTTAAGAAGTTGTAGTTCCAAAGTAAGGAATGCTTCCACCAGAAGACACATTAATTATTCCACTGAGCTGGGAGTTAAGACTGCCACCCAGCCACTTCGGGTTCCTCATGCATCTGAATTAACGGGTAAAGAAGGGAGTTAGTATACTGGCAGGGATCATTGATCCTAAAAACCAAGGGGAATTTGGGCTGCTACTACAAAATGGAGGTAAGGAAGAGAAAATCTGGAATACAGGAGACCCCTTAGGGATTCTTTTAGTATTATTCTGCCCTGTGATTAAAGTCAATTAAAAAACAAAACAAAACAAAAACTACAACAGCCCAATTCAGACAGGGCTACTAACAGCTCAGGCCTTTCAGAAGTGAAAATTTGGTCACCACACCAAGCAAAGAAGTATGATCAGCTGAGGTGTCTGCTGTGGCCAAAGGGAATAGGGAACGGGGAATGAAAAGAAGTAGTTGTAAATACCAGCTCCAACTCTTGACCAGTCGCCAAAATTAGGACTGTATATGTTATGAGTACTTCTTCCTACTTTGTTAGGAATACATAAAAATATATATATATATTCTTCTTTGCTTTCTTCCCTCTCTTATCACCTTATCAGCTAACATAAGATGTGTTCATAATAATGAACCTTATGTCATAGTATTTAAGTTGCAGGATGTCAAGGAGAAAAATGAACTGAGTCATCCAGAGATGTTGCATTCTCTTCTGCACCAAAGGTTGCACATTTGTGGTTGTACATAGTATAACTGTATCCTGTTGGGCAGAAGTATAACGTTCTTATTGTCTTTATTTGGAGATTAAACATGGTTTAAGGAGATGTGTATAGGTGCCACGCTGATAGGGGGTGGACTGTGGTGCTTGGTTTTATGTATGACTTGGCTAGGCTATAGCACTCAATTATTCAGTCAAATAATAGTTTAGTGTTGCTGTGAAGGTATTTTGCAGCTATTTTAAACATCTACCATCAGCTAACTTTAAGTAAAGGAGATTTTCGCCAATAATGCGGTGGACCTCATCCAGTCAGTAGAAGAGGCTGAAGAGTAAAACTGAGGTTTCCCTCAAGAAGAAGAAATGTTGACCGAAAACCACATTATCAGCTCCTGCCCAAGAGTTTTCCACTTATTGGCTGCAGCCTACTCATAGATTTCAGACTTGCCATTCGCCATGATCACATAAGCCAGTTCTCTGAAATAAGCATATGTTCTAAAATTGATGGTGGTGGCTACACAACACTGTGAATATACTCAAAATCATTGAATCGAACACTTTAAGTCATTATGGTATATCCCAAAAAAGCTAGTACAAAAAACAAAGACATTTTTAAATGGTTGTTAATTTTTTTTGGCAAAATGTAAAGGTTATTTGTATCAATTTAGTTCATATTAAAAGAGCACCATGTAGTTTTGTAAATAAATAATACATATATACTAAGTTATTGTAATGCTTACACATCTAGCAAGTTCCTTAGAATGTTTGACAAAGAAGGGTGAGGAAAAAATTAACTTAGAGGCTCCTTAAAAGTAGGAGTTATCGGCCGGGCGCGGTGGCTCACGCCTGTAATCCCAGCACTTTGGGAGGCCGAGGCGGGCGGATCACAAGGTCAGGAGATCGAGACCACGGTGAAACCCCGTCTCTACTAAAAATACAAAAAATTAGCCGGGCGCGGTTGTGGGCGCCTGTAGTCCCAGCTACTCGGGAGGCTGAGGCAGGAGAATGGCGTGAACCCGGGAGGCGGAGCTTGCAGTGAGCCGAGATCGCGCCACTGCACTCCAGCCTGGGCGACAGAGCGAGACTGTCTCAAAAAAAAAAAAAAAAAAAGTAGGAGTTATCTCCCTTTGTTTTTCAGAGCATAAGTTCTCACAAGGAAAAAGATTATTAAATCATATTCCTCTATGGCAGAAAACCACAGGGAATTTACCCTAAAGAAATAATCTGTGAGAATAAAAACCAGGTATTTTTATAGTAGAATTATTTAAAAGAGTGAAAACTGGAAGCAATATAAAATACGGACAGAGTGTGGTGGCTCACACTCTGTCCCAGCACTTTGGAAGGCTGAGGTGGGAGGATCGCTTGAATCCAGGAGTTCAAGACCAGCCTGGGCAACATAGTGAGACCCCACTGCACAAACCAAAATTTAAAAATTAGCTGTACATGGTGATATACACTTGTAGTTGCAGCTACTCAGGAGGCTGGGGTGGGAGGATTGCTTGAGCCCAGGAGTTTGAGGCTGCAGTGAGCTATGATCATGCCACTGCACTCCAGCCTGGGCAGCAGAGTGACACCCTGTCTGTAAATAAATAAAAAGAAATCAAACATAAGCCGTTAGAGATTGATTATTCAAATTAGGACATTAATTTGATAGAATCATGCAGTTCTATTAAAACAACAAATATGGAGATTATGTCAACACATGGAAAAACACTTACAAAAGTGGGCTGGGCATGGTGGCTCATGCCTGTAATCCCAGCACTTTGGGAGGCCAAGATGGGCAGATCACTTCAGGTCAGAAGTTCCAGACCAGGCTGGCCAACAGGGCGAAACTCTGTCTCTACTAAAAATACAAAAATTAGCTGGGCATGGTGGCGCGGGCGTGTAGTCCCAGCTAGTTGGGAGGCTGTGGCAGGAGAATCATTTGAACCCAGGAGGTGGAGTTTGCAGTGAGCCGAGATCATGCCATTGCACTCCAGTCTGGGTGACTGAGTGAGACTCTGTCTCAAATAAAAATAAAAATAAAAGAATGTAAATCTAACACATTGTCCTTCCTCTTTCTCCACGTGGTGATAAGGGATAGTAGAAAGAACAGGCTTTGGTGCCGTGTTTTTGTTTGCATCTTGTTTCTTCCAACCATGTACTGTGTAACTTTGGCAAATTATCTGAGGCTGTTTCCCCAACTGCCAATGTGTACAATAATTGCTAGGTTTGTGTCAAAGAAGCAATAAATTGGTGTATATAAAATGCAAAGCACAGAGATTGGTACATAATAAGCCTTTAATTAATGTTAGCTCCCTTTTTTATGCCTCCACTAATTTAAAAAAATACACATTACGGCCAGATGCGGTGGCTCATACCTGTAATCTCAGCACTTTGGGAGGCCGAGGTGGGCGGATCATGAGGTCAGGAGATCAAGACCATCTTGGTTAACATGGTGAAACCCCATCTTTACTAAAAATACAAAAAATTAGCTGGGCATGGTGGCAGGTGCCTGTAGTCCCAGCTACTCTGGAGGCTGAGGCAGGAAAATGTCGTGCACCTGGGAGGCAGAGCTTTCGGTGAGCCGAGATTGCACCACTGCACTCCAGCCTGGGCGACAGAGTGAGACTCTGTCTCAAAAAAAAATTAAAATTAAAATTAAAAAAAAAATACACATTACAAAATGACAACTATACTGTTAGTACAACTATCTAGAAGATTGTAGTTGATTGCCTGTGTGGTTGATCCCCTGTATTCATGCCCTTGGTCTTAAAAAGAGAAAAAGGAAGAAACAATGATTGTAAAAAGGAAATTCAGCCACGCAGAAAAATCATATTAAATCTAAAAGCCCAAACCTCAATAAAACCTAATAGGGAGAATTGATACAGCAGAAGAGACAATGAGCTGTGCTGCTATAGACTGAATTGTGTCTCCTAAAACTCCTGTGTTGAAGCCCTACCCCTCAATGTGATGGGATTTGGAGATGGGGCCTTTGGGAGGTAATTAGGTATAGATGAGGTCACAAGGGTGAGGCCCTCATTATGGGATTAGGGCCTGTCTTAGTCCATTTGCATTGCCATAAAGGACTGGAGCTGGGGTATTTATAAAGAAAAGAGATTTATTTGGCTCATGAGTCTGCAGGCTGTACAAGAAGCATGGCACCAGCATTTGTTTCTGGTCAGGGCTTCAGGCTGCTTCCACTTATGGTAGAAGGTGAAGGGAGCTGGTATGTCCAGAGACTATGTGGCCAGACTGGAAGCAAGAGAGAGGGAGAAGGTGCCGGGCTTTTTTTTTTAACAACCAGGTTTTAGGCTGGGCGCGGTGGCTCACTCCTGTAATCACAGCACTTTGGGAGGCCAAGGCAGGCGGATCCCCTGAGATCAGGAGTTCGAGACAAGCCTGGCCAACATGGTGAAACCCCATCTCTACTAAAAATACAAAGATTAGCTGGTCATGGTGGCGGGTGCCTGTAATCCAAGCTACTTGGGAGGCTGAGGCAGGAGAATCGCTTGAATCCGGGAGGCGGAGGTTGCAGTGAGCTGAGATCCTGCCACTGCACTCCAGCCTGGGTAACAAGAGCGAAATTCATTCTCAAAACAAAAACAAAAACCCAGGTTTTGGGGAGGGACTAACAGAGTGACAACTCACTCATTACCCCTAGGACAGCACAGAACCATTCGTGAGAGATCCGCCCCCATGATCCACACCCCTCCCATTGGGCCCCACCTCCAATACTGACGCTCAAATTTTAACATGAGGTTAGGAGGGGACAAATATCTACACTATAGCAGTGCCCTTATAAGATGAGACGCCAGAGAGTTTTTCTCTGTCTTTGCCATGTGAGCGCCCAGCAGAAAGGCATCCTTCCGGAAGCCAGGAAGAACACCCTCATCAGAACCTAGCCATACTGGCATCCTCAGACTCCGAGCCTTCAGAATTATGAAAAAATAAATTTGTTGTTTAAGCCACCCAGTCTGGCATTTTGTGATGGTAGCTCAAGCAGACCAATCCGTGTGCTACGGGTAAATTGACACAGGATTCCCAGTCACATTTACATTATTTATAGAGATGAGAATAATGCAAGAGAAAATGATGTCCTTAAAAGCCAGTAAGAGGAATTCCAACTGTAAACCATAGGATTGGTAATATAAACAAAAGGTAAAAGATACATTGAAGTCATATTCTAGAAAATTAAAGAAATGTTCTTTGGTCCAAAAGATTATTTCAGCCTGGACTTATTCCTTAATCCATGGAATATGTCTCCAACTACCTACTCAGCATCTCTACTTCCATGTCCAGAAGCATCTTACATTTAACATACCTATAACCAAATTACTCTTTCTGTCTCTCAAAATCTACTTTCATCCTTGTCTCCTCCATCTTAGTAAATGGAGCCATTCCTTCACCCATTTGGTAAGTCCAGGACCCTAAGTGTCTCTCTTAATATCTCTGTTTTATTCATTAACATCTTCCATTCCACCACATCCACAGCCAAGCCACCAGAAAGTCCTAGAAACTCAATCCTGTAAATACAGCGTGAATCGGCCTGTTGTACCATTTCTTCCACCACCGATCTAATTCAAGTCACCAACATCATGTATTTGGACTACTGTAATAATTTTCAGCCTCATCTCTGTGCTTTCACTCTGTTTTTGTTTGTTTGTTTATTTGTTTGTTTTGAGACGGAGTCTCGCTCTGTTGCCCAGGCTGGAGTGCAGTGACACGATCTTGGCTCATTGCAAGTTCAGCCTCCTGGGTTCATGCCGTTCTCCTGCCTCAACCTCCCGAGTAGCTGGGACTACAGGCGCCCGCCATTACGCCCAGCTAATATTTTGTATTTTTAGTAGAGACAGGGTTTCCCCATGTTAGCCAGGATGGTCTTGATCTCCTGACCTCATGATCCACCCGCCTCGGCCTCCCAAAGTGCTGGGATTACAGGCATGAGCCACCATGCCTGGACAGTGCTTTCACTCTGTTATCCCCTCCTCCAGCCCAGGCCATTGCTATTTTTGGTAATAATTGAACAATTAATACATTTTAAATTATGAAATACGGCATACACAGAGAAATTGCACAAAACACCAGCGTGCATTTTAACAGATTATTATTCAACACCTAAGCTTCATCTAAATAAAGAGAGCATTCTCAGCACCCCAGAATCCCCACTGTGGCTTCTTTTTCTTCTTCTCCTATGGTAACCACTATCTTGACTTTTATATGATAATTATTTCCTTGTTTTTCTTTATATCTTTGTTACCTGAGTGTACTTGTGTAAGCGTTTTAGTTTATTTTGTGTTTCTTTTTTTTTTTTTTTTTTTTTTTTTTTTTTGAGACGGAGTCTCGCTGTGCTCCCAGGCTGGAGTGCAGTGGCATGATCTCGGCTCACTGCAAGCTCCGCCTCCCGGGTTCACGCCATTCTCCCGCCTCAGCCTCCCAAGTAGCTGAGACTACAGGCGCCCGCCACCACGCCCGGCTAGTTTTTTGTATTTTTAGTAGAGACGGGGTTTCACCATGTTAGCCAGGATAGTCTCGATCTCCTGACCTCGTGATCCACCCGCCTCGGCCTCCCAAAGTGCTGGGATTATAGGCTTGAGCCACCGCGCCCGGCCTATTTTGTGTTTCTTGATGAACTTCAAAACTTTATTTTTTTATTGTAATTCGAAAGATAAGCTTAATTTTTAAGTCTTATTTTTTTAGCAGATTATATAAAACAGTGGGTGTTATGGACTGAATGTTTGTCGCTCCTCAAAATTTATATGTGGAAATCCTAAGCCTGCAGGCAGATTGCTTAAGCCCACGAGTTCAAGACCAGCCTAGGCAGCATAGTGAAACCCTAGAAAATTAGCTGGGGCCAGGTGCGGTGGCTCATGCCTGTAATCCCAGCACTTTGGGAGCCCAAGACGGGCAAATCACAAGGTGAGGAGATTGAGACTATCCTGGCTAACATGGTGAAACCCCATCTTTACTAAAAATACAAAAAAATTAGCCAGGCGTGGTTGCGGGTGCCTGTAGTCCCAGTTACTCAGGAGGCTGAGTCAGGAGAATGGCGTGAACCCAGGAGACGGAGCTTGCAGTGAGCCAAGATCGCGTCACTGCACTCCAGCATAAGTGACAGAGCCACACTCCATCTCAAAAAAAAAAAAAAAGAAAGAAAAATTAGCTGGGTGCAGAGGTGCGTGCCTGCGGTCCCAGCTACTCAGGAGGCTGATGTGGGAAGATAGATTGAACCCAGGAGGCAGAGGTTAGAGTAGGCTAAGATCACACCACTGCACTCCAGCCTCGGTGACAGTGAGACACTCAGAGTGAGACACTATCTAAAAAAAAAAAAAAAAAAAAAAAAAAATTCTAATCCCAATGGGATGATTTTTAAAGATGGGGTCGTTGGCAGAGGGTAATTAGGTCAAAAGAATGGAGCCCTGCTGGGGCGATGGCTTACGTCTGTAATCCCAGCACTTTGGGAGGCCAAGACAGTCGGATCATGAAGTCAGGAGACCGAGACCATCCTGGCTAACACAGTGAAACCTCGTCTCTACTAAAAATACAAAAAATTAGCCAGGCGTGGTGGCGGGCACCTGTAGTCCCAGCTACTTGGGAGGCTGAGGCAGGAGAATGGCGTGAACCCGGGAGGCAGAGTTTGCAGTGAGCTGAGATCGCACCACTGCACTCCAGCCTGGGAGACAGAGCGAGACTCCATCTCAAAAAAAAAAAAGAAGAAGAAAAAGAAAAAGAAAAGAAAATATGTACATGTGCACCCGAATTTCGTGAGACCAGCATGGCTCTGTCTTCTGATATACCGGAACTTATTAGACTGGCCTAAACTACTGCATTATGCAAAATGAGTTATCTCTCCAGTGGCAGAATTTGATCCCTTTCTTCAAAATGTTTTGCCAAAATATATGCTAAGTTAAAGTACATGTGAACACAATTGTAGAGAGTTGCTACAATGGAAATTTTTTCCTCTGGCAAGAGATGCTATCCTTTCAAAAATTCAGAGTTCAATAAGGGACCATAAATATAAATATATATATATATATATATATATATATTTTTTTTTTTTTT